>NC_068355.1:200452195-200657195 GCF_020536995.1 Dreissena polymorpha
ATAAAGACCATGAAGTCAATGCCTTTTTGTCTTAGGGCTTGGATTGCCACGCAGGCGTCAGCGGCCGAGTAAAACGCAAACCCAAGATCGCCCAATACGCAACATTCTCGTGCAAACATGTTTGTAACAAATTCGCTAAACTGTGCGTATGCGTGGGCATCATGTACCAGCACCAAGGTATGTGCCCCGGCTTGATTTACAAGTGTAGTCGTTGTCTTGTTCTCTGCCATTTCTTTCGATCAAATGAGACTTCTGCGATTCAGTAATCGCTTATATAGTGCCGATAACGTTGCCCTAGCAACGACAAATGCCGCTTACGCTCAAATTAAAACACAAAAATGATATTGGTATAACAGGCATACACATTGGTCGTTAAATATTGTGTTTTAATTTAAAACAACAACAACAAATATATAATTAAACATTGACACATAGTCACTGTTAAACACCAAAAGAACGTATAATAAAGCGTTTTAATCATACTTATACCTTAATAACAAGTCGATCATTAATCCGCGCCATAGAGAAAGGAACTACGCTGTGGCCCATATTTGGTCCATATACCGGGATTTTCCTCAAGGGCGCGACCTGCGATGTAGTTCTTCTGGGGTGAAAAGTCGCCTGTAAATGGCAAAATAACGCATTACAATTGCTCAATACCTATTTAAAACGTTCATATCTCGATAGAATATACAAAAGCGGACTGCACAGGCTAATCTGGGACGACACTTCACGCACATGCATTAAGCCCAGTTTTCTTACGACGCTCCTTTAATTAGAAATCGTATTAATATTTATAATATAACTCGTTCACGCATTCGTTTTTGTATTAGAAGTATTAATATTATAAAATAATATTATAGTTATTTTCATTATTTTAAATACCTTTTTCTAAAATATTGTTACCGTTATTAGTATTTTATTCATTATTATAATTATACCATCCCTACGGTATATACTGCTAAAACGCGTCTGTTGCTGCTTTAACTACTACTACTACTACTACTCCGTTGTTATTGTTATTTCTATTACACCAAAAGAACGTATAATAAACATCCTAACAGGGTTAGGGTTAGCGGCGATTTTTACGGTCTCGGTAACCGAAGGCCGCATTGCCCCGGAGGTGGGTGCGTTCGACTCGGCCGACTTTCCCGCTGATCGCGATGGTGTCTCGGTAACCGAAGGGTTAGGGTAAGGGTTAGGGTTAGCGGCGATTTTTACGGTTAGGGTTAGCGGCGATTTTTACGGTCTCGGTAACCGAAGGCCGCACGGCCTCGGGGGTGGGTGCGTTCGACTCGGCCGACGGTCCCGCTGATCGTTGTGGTATCTCGGTAACCGAATGGTTAGGGTAATGGTTAGGGTTTCGGGTAAGCGGCGATTTTTACGGTTTGGGTTAGCGGCGATTTTTACGGTCTCGGTAACCGAAGGCCGCACGGCCCCGGGGTGGGTGCGTTCGACTCGGCCGACGGTCCCGCTGATCGTGGTGGTGTCTCGGTAACCGAAGGGTTAGGGTACGGGTTAGGGTTAGGGTTAGCGGCGATTTTTACGGTTAGGGTAAGCGGCGATTTTTACGGTCTCGGTAACCGAAGGCCGCACGGCCCCGGGGTTGGGTGCGTTCGACTCGGCCGACGGTTCCGCTGATCGTGGTGGTGTCTCGGTAACCGAAGGGTTAGGGTAAGGGTTAGGGTTAGCGGCGATTTTTACGGTCCCGCTGATCGTGGTGGTGTCCTTTTGCACTTTGCCCGGCTGCCCTACAGCTACCCTACAGCTACCCTATGGCTACCCTACGGCTACCCTACGGCAAGCTACCGTACGGCTACCATACGGCTACCCTATGGCTACCCTATGGCTACCCTACGGCTAGCTACCCTGCGGCTACCCTACGGCTACCCTACGGCTACACTACGGCAACCCTACGGCTGCTTAACGGCTACCCTACGGCTACCTTATGGTTACCCTACGGCTACCCTACGGTTATCTACCCTACGGCTACCATAAGGCTACCCTATGGCTACCCTACGACTAGCTACCCTAAGGCTACCCTTCGGCAACCCTACGGCTGACCTACGGCTACGCTACGGCTACCCTATGGCTACCCTACGGCTACCCTATGGCTAGCTATACTACGGCTAGCCTATGGCTACCCTACGGCTAGGTACCCTACGGCTAGCTACCCTACGGCTACCCTACGGCTACCCTACGGCTGCCCTACGGCTGCCCTACGGCTACCCTACGGCAACCCTATGGCTACCCTACGGTTAGCTACCCTATGGCTACCATACGGCTACCCTATGGCAACCCTACGGCTAGCTACCCTACGGCTACCCTACGGCAACCATACGGCTGCCCTACGGCTACCCTACGGCTACCCTACGGCTACCCTACGGCTACCCTATGGCTACCCTACGGCTAGCTACCCTACGGCTACCCTACGGCTACCCTACGGCTACCCTACGGCTACCCTACGGCAACCATACGGCTGCCCTACGGCTACCCTACGGCTACCCTACGGCTACCCTATGGCTACCCTACGGCTACCCTAAAGCTAGCTACCCTACGGCTACCATACGGCTACCCTATGGCTACCTTACGGCTAGCTACCCTACGGCTACCCTACGGCTACACTACGGCTAGCTACCCTACGGCTACCGTACGGCCACCCTATGGCTACCCTAGGGCTACCCTACGGCTAGCTACCATACGGCTAGCTACCCTACGGCTACCCTACGGCTAGCTACCATACGGCTACTCTATAGCTACCCTACGGCTACCCTACGGCAACCATACGGCTGCCCTACGGCTACCCTACGGCTACCCTATGGCTACCCTACGGCTACCCTACAGCTAGCTACACTACAGCTACCATACGGCTACCCTATGGCTACCTTACGGCTAGCTACCCTACGGTTACCCTACGGCTACACTACGGCTAGCTTCCCTACGGCTACCGTACGGCTACCATATGGCTACCCTACGGCTACCCTACGGCTAGCTACCATACGGCTAGCTACCCTACGGCTAGCTACCATACGGCTACCCTATGGCTACACTACGGCTACCCTACGGCTAGCTACCCTACGGCTACCCTACGGCTACCCTACGGCTACCCTACGGCTACCCTAGGGCTGCCCTACGGCTACCGTACGGCTACCCTACGGCTAGCTACCCTAGGGCTACCATACGGCCACCATACGGCTACCCTACGTCTACCCTACGGCTACCCTACGGCTAGCTACCCTACGGCTACCCTAAGGCAACCCTACCGCTGCCCTACGGCTACCATACGGCTAATTTATGGCTACCCTACGGCTACCCTACGGCTAGCTACCTTACGGCTACCATACGGCTACCCTATGGCTACCCTACGGCTACCCTACGGCTAGCTACCCTACGGTTACCATACGGCTACCCTACGGCTTCTCTACGGCAACCCTACGGCTACCCTATGGCTACCCTACGGCTACCCTAGGGCTAGCTACCCTACGGCTACCCAAGGGCTACCCAGGGGCTATCCAAGGTCTACCCTACGGCTAGCTACCTTACGGCTACCCTAAGGCTACCCTACGGCAACCCTTCGGCTGCACTACGGCTACCCTACGGCTACCCTATGGCTACCCTACGGCTACCCTACGGCTAGCTACCATACGGCTACCTGATAGCTACCCTGCGGCTACACTACGGCGGGGGGGGTGGGGGTAAGTTTTTTTTAAATTTCAAGCCTTAATAATTAGATCTTGAACATTATTTGATAACCAAATTGTAGGTAATTAAATTTCCTTTCAGATGATATATAATTTTAATGGGTGTATATAACGGTTTAATCGCAACATAATCCGCGCCGCTCGGAATACGGGGAAAATTACGGAATACGGCTCGGGTTCGAAATAGGTCACCCGCGCCAGTAATTTTGGGCCTCCAACCCCGTGTAATTTGCAAAAATAAACTAGTTTTAGATAGGGCATACCCACCGCTACAATATAACGCATTCAATGTTGTTATATCACCCATATCAAGTGTCTAATTGGCATGTATGAAATGAAAAAAAAAAAAAAATCGGGGGGGGGGGTGGGGGTTGGTTATTTTTTAAATTTCAAGCCTTAATAATTAGATCTTGAACATTATTTTATAACCAAATTGTAGGTAATTAAATTACCTTTCAGATGATATATAATTTTAATGGGTGTATATAACGGTTTAATCGCAATATAATCCGCGCCGCTCGGAATACGGGGAAAATTACGGAATACGGCTCGGGTTCGAAATAGGTCACCCGCGCCAGTAATTTTGGGCCTCCAACCCCGTGTAATTTGCACATATCAACTAGTTTTAGATAGGGCATATCCACCGCTACAATATAACGCATTAAATGTTGTTATATCACCCATATCAAGTGTCTAATTGGCATGTATGAAATGAAAAAAAATAATAAAAAATTCGGGGATGGTGGGGGTAGGTTTTTTTAAAATTTTAAGCCTTAATAATTAGATCTTGAACATTATTTTATAAACAAATTGTAGGTAATTAAATTTCCTTTTAGATGATATATAATTTTAATGGGTGTATATAACGGTTTAATCGCAATATAATCCGCGCCGCTCGGAATACGGGGAAAATTACGGAATACGGCTCGGGTTCGAAATAGGTCACCCGCGCCAGTAATTTTGGGCCTCCAACCCCGTGTAATTTGCAAAAATCAACTAGTTTTAGATAGGGCATATCCACCGCTACAATTTAACGCATTAAATGTTGTTATATTACCCATATCAAGTGTCTAATTGGCATGTATGAAATGAAAAATAAATATAAAAAAAATTCGGGGGGGGTGGGGGTAGGTTTTTTTAAATTTCAAGCCTTAATAATTAGATCTTGAAAATTATTTTATAATTAAATCGTAGGTAATTAAATTTCCTTACAGATGATATATAACTTTAATGGGTGTATATAACGGTTTAATCGCAATATAATCCGCGCCGCCGCTCGGAATACGGGGAAAATTACGGAATACGGCTCGGGTTCGAAATAGGTCACCCGCGCCAGTAATTTTGGGCCTTCAACCCAGTGTAATTTGCAAAAATCAACTAGTTTTAGATAGGGCATATCCACCGCTACAATTTAACGCATTAAATGTTGTGATATCACCCATATCAAGTGTCTAATTGGCATGTATGAAATGAAAAAAAAAAAAAAAAAAATTGGGGGGGGGGTGGGGGTAGGTTTTTTTAAATTTCAAGCCTTAATAATTAGATCTTGAACATTATTTTATAACCAAATTGTAGGTAATTAAATTTCCTTTCAGATGATATATAACTTTAATTGGTGGTATATAACGGTTTAATCGCAATATAATCCGCGCCGCTCGGAATACGGGGAAAATTACGGAATACGGCTCGGGTTCGAAATAGGTCACCCGCGCCAGTAATTTTGGGCCTCCAACCCCGTGTAATTTGCAAAAATCAACTAGTTTTAGATAGAGCATATCCACCGCTACAATTTAACGCATTAAATGTTGTTATATCACCCATATCAAGTGTCTAATTGGCATGTATGAAATGTAAAAAAATAAAAAAAAAATATTTTTGGGGGGTGGGGGTAAGTTTTTTTTAAATTTCAAGCCTTAATAATTAGATCTTGAACATTATTTTATAACCAAATTGTAGGTAATTAAATTACCTTTTAGATGATATATAACTTTAATGGGTGTTTGTAAAGTTTATATCGCAATATAATCCGCGCCGCCGGGGATTTTGGAAAACTATCGAAATTAGGCGCGGATTTAATAGGGGTGACTCGCGCCGTTGATATTTCAGGTTTTTGTTTATGAAATTGAAAAATAAACATATTAGGCATAAATTAGAGATGTATACCTACAATATATAACAAAAAAATCGTTTCTATCATTGATACAGACCGCACAGCATGTTAGATAACTTCCGGCTCCAAGATCCATATATGGGCCTTAACCCGCGCCGACCCGCGCCGACCCCGCGCCAATAGGACCTGTAGGGAATTTTTTTTTTGTTTTTTTTCTGGTTTATTTCATCATAAAACGTAAAAATAAACTAAAAAAAAATATTAAAATATCCGCGCCATGGGGAAAGGGTATACCCGCGCCAACCGGAGCCATACTGTTGACCTTGACGCGAAAGCAATAGGTTTTTCAGAACCGTCTGTCATGACATGAGACAGTATTCCCGATATTCCTACCGGAGAGGCATCCGTAGCCAGTCTTACAGGTAGATCTGGGTTATAATGCGTAAGCACAAGCTCAGAAGTGATCAGCTTTTTTGAATTCTGGAACGCGATCTCACATTCTTTTGACCAAATAAACTTACGATTTTTTTCAAGCATCGCGTTTAATGGTTTAATGACAGTCGCGAGATTCGGCAGAAACCTGTGGTAGTAATTGAGAACACCGAGATATGCCCTTAAAGAAGTAACATCTTTAGGTGTGGGTGTGTCCATCACAGCCTGCACCTTGTCATTACACTTCCATAATCCATCTTTGTCGATCTCGTGTCCACAATACGTAACTCTATCCTCAAAGAACACACATTTGTCTTTGTTTAGTTTTAAACCAAACTCGTTCAAACGACAAAGCACTTTCTCGAGATTATCCAAATGAGACTGATCACTGTCCCCTGTCACGATCATGTCATCAAGAATGCATTGTACTCCAGGTATTCCTTACAGTATCTGGTCAATTGTGCGTTGCCAGATTGCGGGAAGTGACGATATTCCGTACACACATCTGTTGTACCGATACAGCCATTGATGAGTGTTAATGGTCAACAATTCCTTGCTGTCGTCGTCGACCTCAAGTTGGAGATACGCCTGGCGAAGATCCAGTTTCGAGTATTTCTGTCCGTGTGACAGATTCGCGAAGATGTCCTCGATCCTTGGTAGGGGGTAATTGTCAACTTTAAGTGCTTGGTTGACTGTCACTTTAAAGTCTCCACAAATTCGAACATCCTGTCCGTTGCTTTTCAATACTGGAACGATTGGCGTTGCCCATCTGCTGGTATTTATCTTCGAAATAACACCTTGCCTTTCAAGGCTGTCGAGTTCACGCTCTATTTTCGGTTTCATAGAGTACGGAACTGTCCTTGCTTTCAAGAATCTGGGTGACGCGTCTTCTTTCAATGTTAACCTGGCTTTTATGTCCTTCACTTTTCCGATACCTTCATCGAAAACAATTGCATTGTTTTTCAAAATCGTGTTAAGTTTGTCTTTAACAATATCTCTTTCGATCACGTTTACGGGAACACTGCGTTGCCAGTCTAACTTGATAGCCGTTAGCCAGTCTCTCCCGAACAACATAGGACCTGTGCCTTGAACCACACAAAGCCGTAATTGCGTTGATTGTCCATTGTACTTTACTGTTACAACCTTGGTACCTACTTGTTTAATGATTTCCCCGGAGTACGTCTTAAGTACTGATTTCGCGGGATCTAGTGGTACATTTCCGAACCGTTTTCGGAAATCAATTTCCGACATTAATGTCACTGCCGATCCTGTGTCAACTTCCATTCTGAATATATGTCCGTCAATTTCAGGTGACACTGTGATTTTGTTGTCTCCACGGTTCACAGAATTAATAATCAAAACATTGTCATTATCTGTGGTGTTCATTGCATTGACGTGTTTCATTTTAAGACATATTTTCTGAATGTGTCCTTTTGTCTTGCAGAAGTGACATACGGCATTTTTCAACCGACATTTTTGTGACACATGGTTGTTCTTTCCACAGTGAATACAGTTCGGTTTGGAAGTAACTTGCACCGTTTCCCTTTTAGGCGGTGGTCTTGTCTTTGTGTGTTTACGGTTAGCAATCCGGTGTACACTTCCGGTAGCGGCCGACGACTGAAGTTCTGCGGCGTCCTTTGTCGCTGTTTCCATAGCAGTCGAAATTTCTATTGCTTAAGCGAATGTTAGGTCAACTGTTGAAAGCAACTTCCTTTGTGTTGTTTCCTCACGAAGACCGAAAACGAATCTGTCCATTAATGTGTCGTTAAGGTTGTCGCCAAAGTTACAAAATTCCGCCAACTTCCTTAATGTCGCTACATAGTCCTTGATACATTCCCCCGTCGCCTGCTTTCGTTTATGAAATCGAAAACGTTCGGCAATGATCAGCGGTTTTGGACTAAGGTGAGTGCTAAGCAAATCACACAGTTCCTTGTACGTCTTCTCCGACGGCTTTGCAATATCGTTCACAATAAAATATTGCTCCAGGCGTTCTTGATAAGAAGTCCACGTTTCCGTGTTACTCTCAAACGGATTAATACTTCCTATTAACGCTGTTGCCATGATTATCACAGATGTAATATCCAGAATTTTATGCACAATACTTCATTTTGAAAGAAAGGATAAAATTCCCGAAATAAAAACTCTGCTCAATCCTTGTCGCCAATTGTTTTGTATGTGGGTTTAAGACAACGCGAGAACACCGGTCTGTTTGATGGCTAGTTTAATACTACACAGATACAGCGATAGGCATGCAGCAATACAACATGGTAGGCGGGGTTTATCATGACTGACTTGATCATTATACATAACAACGACATCACGCCCCCTCAACAGTACCTCTTACAAGTAACCAGAAAGGACACACCGGAGCCGGAAACTAGTCTTTGCTATGACGATGTCGTAAGGAAAAATTCTGTACAGGTACTGTTGAGCTCTGAACGATTCAAACAGGGCGAAATACATTTGTATAGAAATCAAGAAGAGGCGGTCAGAGCAGGACCTTCTGTGAGTTGGGTACCTGGCTTGGATTTTGTACACGCATTTCACGTTTGTAAACCACATCCTGAACTACAACACTGGATAAACAGGTGTAGAGGTCGCCTCTGGCCGCCTGACCGATTGCTGGAGGCTGCACGGGTATCACCGCGTTTGCTGGTACCTACGGGTCATCAAGACAGCGATTACAATCTCGAAGAATGGCGACTTTCACCCAACCTGATAGAACGAATGTTGATGTTTAGTTTTAACATAACACACATTAAATGCTATATTGTTTTAAACTTGATTAAACAGTCTTTTTTTTGATAAAATTGTGGGAGATTCTTTTATTGTAAAACTATAATGTTTTACACCATAGAAAGAATACATCCCTCTTTGTGGGAGGAACAAAACATGATATTTTTACTTCTTCAATGTTTACAAACACTAAAGAAATGGCTTCGGTTGGGAAGGTTTCCGCATTACATAATACAAGGAATAAATTTGTTCGACGGAAAACTCTCTTGGGTACAGCTGAGGCATGTTCTTAAGTGTGTCGATTCTTTAATGGAGTACAGGTTACATGATGTATTTGATATCGTTATAGATAATTTTGGAAGTCGGTTACGAACGTGTGGAGTACGCAAAATAGGATACGATGGTAACGTGGAACGATTGAGCTTATATAACAGTATCCACTTATTGCTGACCTTCGATCGTTTGAAGATGCTACTTCAGCTTCTTAGCCTTCTTCAGAGTTCTTACAGACATAGCGAAATCAAACGTAAACTGTGCGCACTTCCTGTGTACTGTAAGAATATCAAATGGAAACCCATTTCATTGGAATTCATAAAACATATGTTTGCATTGCATAATTCACTGGAAGCATCAAATTGTTTGCGATTTCATAAGGTCGGTGTACGTGAAATCATTATGCGTTTTCAATATTGTTTAAGACAGACTTACTCTCTAATCGCCTAAAACTTGCTTCTGTTCTGTGCTGTTTTGGGTATCTGAAATCTGCAGTAAGAGTGTTGGAGGATATAGATCGGCTATCCGAAAGACCTATCAGGGCTTTGTGTTCAAAAGGTATTACAGAAGGAGCCCGCGAACTCAAAGCGTTTGCCAAACTGATATCGGATAACTGTGGTCATGGAATTAGTGAACGACCATTCACTTTTTGTGTCAAGTTTGTTAGAGAATAAGCGTACTCCACCCATACTGTTGTATGAAATGAATCGCAGCAGGACGGAACAGGAACGTGTACAGAGAACTTTCACTGAGAAATTATGGATGGACTGCGCCGAGGTTGACGCTAATCCATTCTATTATTATCTTCAGTATCATACTTAAGAGGACTAAGTGAACGCGAAAAGCAGTTACAAGCATTGAGAAAACTGGATTCTTATGTAGTTGATGACCGAAATATACTCAATATATATCACACTGAAACTGCGGGGAACTTGCTAGGACACTGCTATAAAATGGAAGGAAACTATGTACTGGCGTTAAATTACTACAAAGATTCTTTAAGAATATGTCCGACGAACAATGCTGCAAACTGGGACGTCAAGCGCATGCAGAGGACCATAAATACTTTAGAAAGCATGTGATGCTCATGACAGTGCGAAATACGAATTTGAAAATGACATGCAATAGACGACATGCAATTATATTATAGAAGACGAGTAATACCTTTACAACTATCCTATGAAGTATTGAATATCAAAGACGTCATTGTTTCAACTCCCTAAATTAATAAAATTATAACAGGTTTTAAAATGGACGCTTTCTTTGCAGATAATGTGCTTGTATAAAATTAAAAATATTCTTTTCAACAAGTTGTTGACTTTAAACCACATTGTCCTGTGTTAGATGTTTAGAACGCTTGGCCATTTGTGCGTGTTTTTTTTATAAAAGCAATGATGTCCATCTGATAAATATAAAACTATCTGACAATGCAAACGTATTGTCTTCTCATTGTCATTTATATTACAATTTATTATAAAATTATAATTAACAAAAACATGATTATAGTATTGTGGCTCAATGTATCTACAGTACAATATATGTGTGTATTCCGAACACTTTTATAAACGACATTTTCGTAAAGTATTACTCATTATGCAAAACTGATTGACTATGCATTTACAATCCATACCATGTATAGTTTGGTGGAAAAATCAATTTGAATAATTATATTGTCTATTCAAATGTATGTTTTACTCAATTGTCACCAACAAGTTTAAATACCGGTACAAAAGGTACAACTGAATAACAATATTTTAATGTTATCACACGCCTTGTTTTTGCTTCAAATAATTTTGTATTTGCATGGAATAATTTGCCTCAACATTACCATAAAATAATTAAAGTAATGTGGACATGTTGTTTCAGCTAATCAACTAAGTATCTTCTATGATGTGTGATCTGACATTGTACTTTATTTCGCACGTTGCAATGAGATAAATACATTTTGAGACTTTATTCTAATGCAACACTTTTCAAACTTGAATATCTCAGTTATGAATAAAGACTTTTGACTGTATTCTGTGCAACCTCACTATCACGTCATTGATCCGTGACGATCGGGCGATTTAGCACGTGTGGTAGGTATGGTTGAATCTTTTTGCACTTGGAAATTGTGAAGAAATAATTATAGTCGATTATATAATTATAATCGATCGCCGTGGCCTAGTGGTTAAGGCGTCCGCCTCGAGATCGGGAGGTCGAACGTTCGAGCCCCATGGGGAGCGTTTGTCGAAGGATGAATGTTTGTCATGGGACTTGTTCCGATATGGCCGGCTCGTGAACCGCGAGCGTTAAAAATGAATGTTAACCGACTTCTTTCCGCATGGCGCCTGGCATAGTGATAGGAGTTGGGTGGTACACGGTATACACGCAAAAAGTGTCTCATAAGCCAAATTGGCTGGCCCATAATAGGTGTGACACTGTAATAAAAAAGACCTATAGCTCATATGAAAATTAGGAGCGCAACTGACTTGTTGCAGGCGACCTACCCCAAGTGCAAATCGTTACGGATAAATAATTTTAGCGTGAACTTGCAAAAAATGTATTTAAATGATTACATGTACATTTTTAAATCAAAATCTTTATTCATAGGTGAGATAGTCTAGTTTGAAAATCGTTGCGTTAGAAAACTCGGTACGAGTTATCGCAACAAAGTTCGTTTTGCGTTAGAAAAGTGTCAAAGTGTATTTATTAACCCCAAGGTACCTTTTACTGTGTTCTGTTTTACTAAAAACGCTTTAAGCGGAAGGTGCTATATTTGTATCACTAATATTTTGATACATTTTCTGAATGTTGTTCAGCCAGGTTGTTGCATAGTCAGTTAGGATACTAGCAAACACCCCGGTAGGGTTTTGCCAAAATTTGCATTTTCCGATACATGTTGTGTGGCACAGAAAAATCAATAATATTTTTGTGGTTAAGATCAAGGGAAAGCACAGTTTCTATATGTTCTTGATTCTTTCTCCGGAAACGATGCAGTTTATTCAAGCAAGAGCCACGCAATATGAATGAGATGTTTTTGTCGGTCATCACGAACGAAAACTATAAATATCTCGTGTCTTTATTTGAACATGCTGTTATATGGTAGAAGAACTATCGATACAAATGATATATGCAATTTTATATCTTATAAATATCTACGTTGTGCGCTCATATGTGTACACAATATGTAATTCTCGTACAAGAAAACGTAGAGTAAAAAATCTAGCATTGTTTACAAAATTGTAAAATACAGGGTTCTGACCTCGAACCATTCATATAAATCATTCATTTCACTGCTGGAAATATTTAGTAAAAATAAAAGTACGTCTTAGCAGATTGTATAGTAATACGAATTATAAATTTCATTGTTAAGTTTTGCGTGTATCGGTATTATATATCATAAAGTGTCATTGGTTAACATTGAGTCTTATCATTTCTCTTGTAAGAGCATTTATTTAAAGATGGGCAGTTAAAGTGACTGTTATAAAAAAAATATGCGTAGAATTTAATAATGTGGTTCCGTGAAAGACTAATATAAGGAAATATTAAGTTAAATTTAGGTATCCGGATAAAGGATCGTCCGGACAAATTTAAGGGCGGGATTGGAAGAAGATTAAAGATTACAAAATGGAGACTTCTCAAATGTTCTTCCATAATTTTACTACCCATCAGATCTTCTATAAATCTACATCCTCGGACTATTTTAGGCCACAACTAGTTTGTTCACACGTTAAGTGCGTTTAAATGACACATTTTACTCAAACTGATGACAATTACATTTTCTTTTAAATCGACAAACAGGAATGGTGAGTTCTAACACTAAATGGGAAATGCCGATCAGTCATTGTCGTATGTTGTTGCATGTCTACAGGAGGATAACTCGCTGGTGGAAACAGAACTGTACCGACACGAACGAGACGAACAAATCAACGAGAAGAGAACAATTATCCACCAGATAAAAGGAAGTTACGTAAACAAGTGGCCAGTGGAAAGTAGACGTTGCCGGATTTTTTTGACATCTAGGGGCATAACATCCGTCTTTGTGTCTTGAATTATGTTTTTAAATAGTGTTTCACTGTGTTCCTTACATGTTAAAGTTATCAGAACATATTTATAATGGCGATAGTAAACAAAAAAGAAACAGTCTCAAGTGTTAAAACTGTTCTTTTTTTTAGAACAAAATAGTGAGTTAACCAATGCGGCATGCACATTAGTCAACAGCGAGAAAATGCATCAACCATTCGTAAAAAATTCACCGCTTTTTCTATATTCTGCTAGAAGGTTAGATGTTTTGATATCCAGATGACGTGCCTTAAACAATCGGCATCTTCATTATTGATGGCTCTTAAGGTAACGTGTGTCACTTTAAATAAAACATCCATCTTTCGAAGTGACATTAGAAAACAATAGTTAACATATCTTCCTTTCCATTAACTAAACATATAGTTCACAACCTGTGTTAGACAGTTATGCCGAATAAAGTTGAAATACATGTATTTCAAATAAACAGTACGATCCATTTTTTTGTATCAGACATTATTTTCATGTTTAACCGTTTATTGACGTTTTACATGCAGGTTTTACTTGTATGGAGAATATATAGTGTATTGCTCTTCTTAAATATTAACTTTTTTAATCGATGTGATAAAGTTTTGGATTACCTGTGTAGTTTGTATAACGTGTCATGCCACTTTTTCAATGTAAAGTCTGCAAAATCTCAAAAATAAAACACAATCAAGGGCTTTCTTACTTCCTATCAGTAGTTTTACGTCAGTTGAAGTTGTTGTCATGATTGCTATTTTAAAGAATATTGCGATAACTCGTACCGAAATCATAAATCTATAAAGCTGAAGTTCCTTACAGAGCAAATATACAAACATTTCAAACAAAACCTTTTCTTTTCTCTGGATATAAAGGATTTATGAAATACATTCGAACTCACCAATTTAACAAAAGTAGAACTAATAGTGAATTTTCACGTAAAGACATTGCACTTTTAAAGAAAACGACATATTTAAGATACGTTTTGAAAAGTGTGATACGGAGGAGGCCATGAAAGAGCGCTATCCAATTAAAAACGTTTATCAAAACTGATAAGATGAGGACCAAAGATTTTCTTGTTACGTTAAATGAGGGAACTCCTCGAAAACGAAACTAATAGAAAGTCTCATTTATCGTCGACATAAAGTTTATATGAATTCTTTGATAGGATGTTGAAGTTAAATACATTTAGTTTCCCCAGTTTCCATTGAAAGAACTATCTATCAAGTGCATTATTCAATTGTATGGTTCTTTCATATTCAACAGTTCAACAGTCTCATTTGTGATGTAGTATCAAACGTTCTTATATCATACCACGTTCTATATAAAGATACCGTCAAAAGATGCGATGTCTTTCCCTATAATTACGAAACAATTCTTGAGTGAAGTCACAATAACGATGACATTTCGCATTTAGTCTCAAACGATATAGTTGTTTCTCCGAAAAAACCATTTATTGCCAAACGTCAAAGTTAAAAAAATGTCATTATTCTAATTTCCGATATGGCGCCGAAGTCCTTTGCTTTTGGCAGAAACGAGACAATATTTATTCTAAAAATATCAATATTATTATACTTTCATTTTGGAAATACCAGTAATTCAAACCAACACGCAAAAGCTTTATACCTCGTTTAATGGGTTTTTGTAAAGTTATGGTTTTGTACTAGATTCTCCTTCTTTGATATTGAACCATTCGTCATTACATTTGTTTGAGATACATAAATAAATGCGATAAGATAGTTTTCGTTAATTCATACATAGTCTGTTCGATTAGCGAATTGTTTGGTAGACGTGCTTCTGACCGTAACCAGAGGGTAGTCCTCGTTTCCTGTGAATGCAAGCTTGGTTATTGGTTACCATAATGGCCAGATGTGTTTTTCCGGCTACTCCGCTTTTTCCCGTGCAGCTATACTTCAAAATTGGCCAAACTTGCGTGAGTTTAGTTATTTTATAAGGTAGGAGTTCTTAAAGATACTCTGAGTCCTCCCATAATGTTGCCAAAAGCGCGGATGGACCTGATAAACTTAAAAATAAAGACTCACACTCATACCCACCGTCTTTACATAATACACAGACGTGTATATTTAAATAAAATCTCTATCGGACACATTTGTTCGAGACGCTCAGTGATTTACACTCTATTTACTACTAATGTTTAACTCTGAATTCGTGTTAAAAACTTGTTGTTTTTTGCGCCGGCGCTTAATATTATGACAGTGCGTATAATTCACCATTGGTTTCCAATATCAAGGCCGTTAACGGTATTTTAACAAAACGTTAGATAAAATGCATACAATACGTAAGGCGTGTGGTGTTTCTTTTGGTGATGCTTTGGTAAATATGTATCCAGTAAAAACCTAATAATTAAAATATTGGGCTGAAACCGGGCATGTCACTTTAGCGCTACTTGTTAGCCTTGTTTCATCTTTATTAACGTATATCAACGGCAAAGTATTCAACAACGGAAGCCTTCTAAATATAAAGCATCGCATCACATGAGGCAAGACGTGACACATGAACTGTTAAATTTGGTTTTGTTTCTGTTGTTGATGACGATACAAACAATTACAACGATTCGAGTAAAGTTAATCAAACAATCCCTTCTTCTGATTGTACTTTTTTGGAAGCGTTGTTGTCATAAGTATTTTCATTCTATATTTAAAACCCATTTATTTGTAAGATTGAAGATTTTATGCATACAGTGATTAATGACTACATTCGGAAGCTAAAGCCTTGATATGGTAGTATCCGTCATTTTTGAGTCTACATTGTGTGGTCAAGCGTTCATGATCACTGTGTCACAGTACTATATTGTTACATACACTTTGAGCTCTCAGTAATCTAATAGGCCCAAAATACTCCATATACCAACCATAAGTCTTCTTATGAGATAACCATAGGAATGTCTTGTTTAGTCGTACCATGAACTTGTATGAATGTATGTCTGCACCCTTTGCCCCAATTGTTATATAATTCTACCGCTTTAAATGTTATGACATTTTCGGTTCGGAACTCCTGTCTTAAATGTATACGGCTGTGAGATTTTTTTAAGTCGCGTTGCTTGACATCAGCATAAATATTATATTATAACGTGTTGTTAGTAGAATGTTATAACATATATGCATGGGTATATGCATGGACTTTTTGTAATTACCAGCAGTTTATAAATTTAAGTGTTTAAAATTATATTGTTATTTAACATCAATTGAGTAAACATCGCGCCATGCATTCCTTTATACACGAATGCACTGCTTTCTACTGTTGGTCTTCTGCATAACAGCAATACATCGTCTATATCAAAGCCCAAGCGATTTGCGAAGTTAATGTAATGTCAACAATGCTTTTGTTTTTTTACATCAAGAACATTTATTTTCTGAAATGTTTTATACCACTACGTCACACGATACAAGAAATATGACCCACATACAGCGGAGAGGTTCATGACAAATGTGCTCTCATATCTGAAATCTTTCACCATTCGAACCTTTTTTATGGGAAAGTTTTGCATATGTTTAGATCTAATCTACCATCTATCATTTTAAATACAATTAATCCTCTAAAATAAATTGTCATAACTACATTGTATGTAATTCAAAAAATAATTACATTCAGAAAAACATATAAAGAAGTTTTCACGCAGTTGAATAAGCATCAAATACATATTTGCTCTTGTTTAATGCTAGCTTGTATATCAACTAATTGGTCGGATAACACGATTAGACCTATTTCTTATTGAATAAAACACTTAGTCCCTGAATGGGCGACTGTGTAATACTCGTATTTTTCACACTTAGGTTCAATTTTAAGTTCCCTTAGGTTACGCAAGTTTGTTGGTCATGGTTGTATATACTCATGTTAAAGCCAAAAAGCAAACTTTCGTTTAATGCTCTGAATACAAAAAAATATGTTGATCACATAGCAATAATTTGAAATGACTTAATAGCGTGTCGCTAGACAATATGTCAAGTCAAATAACAGCGGTATTGATGCATAAAAGCTAGTTTGAATGATTTATTATAAGGAAAACACATTTTGAAAAAATGACCATAACCTAAGCGTGTTTGTAAAGGTCTAACAGGCAATGGTCCATGCGAAATATCAAATGGCCGCATGCAAAATGTAGGAGGATATGCGCAGAGAAGCAGTTACTTTATTAAATATTAATTAATCACAACATCAAAACAAAATTCGCTGAAGTACTCAAAGTTAAGTATTCTATAAATGTTTGACCAACATCGCATGAACATTTTTGGAGTTATTTGCATAAGATTTTATGTTATTTTAAACGAAGATGATTACTCTTAAAAAATAACGCTTCCGCGAAGTCTTGATAATAACGATATGGAACATTGAGGAAATCATTATTTAAAAGAGAGAAGAGAATCGCATGCGAACTATACGAGAACAGAATAGGGTAAAGAACAGAAGCTCGCACGCAACCACGCACTAACGGACGGAATGATGTCTGGCATGTGTGTAGTTAGTTCTGGCTACTATAACTTACATGGTAGATTTTGGTATTTTCTGACTGTTCGGCAGATACATGTAGAAGGTCTAGTCGGTACTGAAAAACCTGTTTGCTGAAGTGCCTTTAAAGGGAATGTCAACCGCGATTGACGAAAAAAATAAAATAAATAAAACCCCCTATATTTTTACAATTATTAGTTTATATTGATTAAAATATCACGACTGGTATATTACATTACTTGAAAAAAGTTCATATTTTCAGTATATTCGGTAATTAAATTGCGCGATGTGAAATCGAAAAAACATCGCGAAAATATGTGACATAACGATATACACACTGTAAATAACGCAATTAGATTGATAATTTTATATATAAAATATATACAATTCACTACGCATGCACAATTTGCATTCCTGTTTTTACCACTTGACGATGATGATCAATCTACTTGCATTCTTTATAGTTAACTGGTAGTAACCTGGTAGACATACACAGTAAAACGTATTACCAAATATACTGAAAATATGAAAACATTTTTTTTCAAGTAATGTAATATACCAGTCGTGATATTTTAATCAATATAAACTAATATTTTAAAAAAAACGGTATTTTAGAACTTTTTTTCGTCAATCCCTTTAAATAGCAAAAGATGTGTAACTTTTTTCGTCAATGATCTCAGTTTTAAAACGAAACAAGAGTGAAAAGTCACTCCAATAAATGACTAATCCCATGAATAATCGTGTGCTTACAGGAATTTCCGAAAAGCACACTAATTTACCAACGAAAAAATAAGATTATTTTCCGTATATTTTCCATTATTTTACATGAAACCAATTCCCTCGTGTTGCGAGATAATTTCCTGAAATGTTAAAATAACTTATTTGTATATGAAAGAAATTGGCAGTTGCACGACAACGACAGTAATATGTTCATGGTCGTTTTAATTTACAAATAGTGTAAGAAGCATGTTCTCTTATTAATCTTACATGATACTTATTTTTTTATATAAACATACAAAACAACAGCAACACAACCAGTCGTGGTCGTTATAGACCCAATAGACAACACAAAAAGAAGTCCGTAAATCGTCTGAGTGTGATATTTTAGTCGAAACAAATTCTGGAATTGTTTTTATGTTGCGATATTTTACATCGGTAAGTGTATTGGCGTGATCAATAACAATTAATGCTATAATCGCACTCATTTTAGAGTACAACTATTTTTTTTTAATGAAAAATACATACTTTTAAATCTTTTTATTTTACAGTAATTGCATTCAAAGCCTAAAGCTCAAGTCTCACTATTGCCGGTGTGCTAACGCCGGTCGACCGACGAGAACCGGGATAATTCGTAGAAATTTGTTAACGCGGTCACACTATTTCCCGGTGCCGCACCGGTTGAGCCGGTCAACAGCCCGGCAAAGTTTCGGTCAACCCCGGACTGGTTACCTTTTATCCCCGCGAAGCCCCGGCAGAGACACGGTTGTCACCGGTAATTCCCGAGTTGAGCCCCGCTTGAGCCCCGGTGAAAGCCGGCAGCGTCCCGGCAGAGCCCCGGTATACCGTAACTCCGCCGGCACTCACCGGTAATGCCCCGGCGTAGCTCACCCGGAACTCTGTCGGCATTCACCAGGGCCCCACCGGGGCTTGACGTAGCTTTGTCGGGGTCTGTATGGGCCCCGGTGGAGCTACGGTACCGTTTCGGTTGTTCCCGGTGCCGTCCCGGTTGTTCCCGGTGCCACGCCGGTCGTTGGCGGTCCATCCCGGTGACTCCCGGTTCATCCCGGAGGTATTAAACATTTTAATACTTTCCCGGTGGAGCCCCGGTTGTCCCCGGTCGTACCCGGTTCATCCCGGTGGAGCCCTGGTTCATCCCGGTAGAGCCGGCATCATAGTGAGACTGGGCCTTAAGGCTTATATGGTGTCTATAGGGGAGATCTTAAGAAAACTCCCACAATTGCCACAATTGGAACGAACCCTTTACCTCCTGGCGGCTAGGCGAACACCGTATCTACAAAGCAACCGCGACCATAACGTTTCAAGAAGCACATTGAACGCCAGTTGTAAGAATGCTATGTTCAAAATGAATAATTAAGATCCATTGTAACTATCAACCATTACATTCCTCAATTACATTGCTGATCAGATATCTGATCATTCATGCATATTAACTTTATCAGTAATTTTATTTATAATTGAGTTATGAATATTTTATTAAACGGCCTTCAGACTTGTTCCTCAACACCCATTATGTCACGACAAACTGTGGAAATATTGAGCTTTCGAGCGAAATAGCAACAATTTGATACTTATTTCGATCTAATCACAGGCGGACTGTATTACAAATGTGTAAATACATAATAATTATTATGAATTATACATTTTTTGCCAAACATTCAAATCGCTTTATTTGCATGCATTGGCAATACTGTTCTCGTAAAACAATCATAGTTTGACCCCGTTTTTGTAAGTGTATTGAAACAGCGATTGTTAAAAACTTCATACGACTTGCTCCAATGTGTAGTTTCAACTGTTCCTCGTTGATGACAACCAAAAGCAAAGTATACAGCTGTTAAGCTCTGTTCGCTGTAATTACCCGACGCCTATATTCGATAGTGTTGAGAAAATATCTTAGCCGACCGAATACAGCAAGTGTATTTAGCCCATTAAATGATATAACACACGATTTAAGTATAAAAAACAGTGACTGCCGTTTTATCCCATTTTCAACGCGACATTGACGGTATAACACCTTATGGAAAATACTAGCGTGCACGGACTACTTTTTACTTTACCACTGAATGATTTTTCGTAAGAATTTATTACGAGAAAACTTTAGCTTCAAAATTATACGACCTTCAACCTTTAAATCTAGTCATATGATATTTTTCGCCATTCCTATAATTAATCAGCTGATTGATGGCGTCATAAAATGACATACTTATTGCGTCATTTTTCCCAAAATTTCTTTGACGATTTATTACAGACGCGACTTATTTCACATGCACTGGGGATTATCGACATATTTGAATTGTCAATTTATCACATTTTCCTTATTTCGTGTAGAGTCTAATGTGCATAGTTTATAATCCATGCATATACTTTTAGCATTTGAGAATGTACAACAAGCCATACAAATATCGCACAATTCATAAATAATCTGCAATATTTGCTTTCCGATTTAATTCACGTTAGGCATAGAGCTGTGTAAAGTAGCTATACAATGGTAAAAATAGCACCACACTGGAATTCAGAACGTCCCATTTTGTACACTGGTATTATCCACTCATTTATCTGTTGTGTAATGGAATGTTTTCCATTCTTGTGTATTTATATATTAAATTATTTTCTTGTACAATAAGGGCATTTACCATTGACAAATAAAACATTGTGCAAGTTTAAACATAATTGTGTTTTATATGCAGAAATCTGCAAATGCAACCGAGTTTACCAACGGCTATTATTTGATAAACTGCTCCGGTTCATTTTAACAGCAGTAATGTACATAGAGTACACGACGTAGCGTGTGACGAAGAAGAAAGTTTATTGAGTTCGTAAACTCATTTGAATATAGTGATACGATGGCATATGGTGTTTATTTAATTATGCTAAAATAATTATTAAAGACCTTAGATGCGTCAATTATTGAGTTAAATGGATTATTAGATGGATTTTAAAGGATAATTAAAAGTAAGATACTAGTTCGAACGTAATTTGGTTTTTGTTTGTACTTTTGTCGTTCCCTGTTCTCGGGGAAATTATTTTAACATGGGCGCCATTGATGCATCTGATCACACACGGCATACCCATAACATTATATAAGAAAACACGTTCTACGCGTCCTTAAATTCGTCGTCCGAAGTCGGAAAACGTATTGCCCTGTGTATTAACAATCGTGATACATCGGCTATCTCGGATTCCTCCGTAAGATAGGCCTCGTGGCTAACGGTCGCCATATTGCCTTGTATTACTACTTTACTACCCAAAAGGTTGTCAGTCTATTGTTATGAGGCTGTATACGATGCGCGTTGAACTAGCGCCAAACTTTTTACCGAAACTTTGATATAAATAGCACTATTAACGTTCAATTGTGTTGCATTTTGACCTATTATCCAAGTGATTTACTTTTCCATTATTATTTAATCACCCTATCATCCAATTTTTAAGATGAAATTACGGTGTTTACAAAACCAACCAAACCGAAAGTGAAACTGGATGCATTACGTTTCGCGATGTAAACATTAAATATTTGTTCAGTTTGAGGAAGCGAATCAATAATAGACGTTGGAATATGTATGCAATACAGACTATCATTGCCGATTGTAGTACTGGCTAAAAAATACCTTTTATGACAGGTCATGTTTTAGAACGTTAATCAAATAGTGAGCATAAATCACTACAAATGTCTGCGTTGTTCATTAATATAATTAATGCACGTTTCTGATCTAATTGCCTGTATCTAGTTGTAATTAACATGATATTGATAAAATTAAAACGTTTTTTTCATAAATTAACATTACGTGTTTTATTTTTATCATTTAGGGAATATATAATTGTATCATTATCATCATTAAATATTCTGAAAATGATCTAAACTATCATGATTACTTTAAAGTAGAATTTTTAAATTTTACTCATTGTTTTTAATGAATTTGCACATTTGCTTGATTCAAAATAAAATGTATAAATAAGGGTTTCAGTTGTTAGTTTTAACCCATTTTTAGTTCGATTAAATTTAAAGTACTAACTACGTACATGTATGTGAAATGCTCTTGAGTTCGTTTCCTGGGCCTAGAACCAGTACTTGGGTGTCTCTTGGAGATTTCTTAAGAATGCTCCCACACTGGGGATCAAACCCGTGACCTCCAGATCATTAGGTGGACACCACATCCATTACACATCAGCGACCTTTAATTAGTAAATTACTTTAGTATTGCAGCGTTATATAATGTAATGTTGCTACATATTTTTGGAAAATGATTAATGTGCAGTACTAAATAAATCTAAATGCATACAATTTTAATTGTGTATATTGTGTGATTATTAGTTACAAATTCCCTTTTTACAGGTATACTGGATTATGAAAGACTGATAAACATAAAATTGACAACTCATCTCCCCAACGATACTTTGTGTGGCTCATTCTCGGAACAAACCCATAGTCAGTGAGAAAACTACAGTGTAAAAACCCCACTTGATTGTGACAATTATGGCTGACCAAGCAAATGTTATCATTTAAAATAAAGAAAACTTCCATTTCAATATACATTTTATACCAATTATGACATTGGCCAACACAGAAAATAATTATAAGGTTGATTTTCTCAAAATTGACTGTTACAATTGGATACTGTTTTAAGCTTCACTCTACTTTGTCTGAAAATAAAAGTCCTAAATGATGTAATAGAAACATACATATTTAATTTTTAGTTTTACAAGGATATATATATATATATATATATACATATATTATAATATCTTTTTATCGATGGTCAATCAATTTAAGTTTAACTAATATATACATACACATTTTATACATGTGTATGCTTTGATTTTTTTCTATTGAAGCCAAATTTATATCCTATTAGATAGATAGATAATATCACAGCAGTATTCCTAGTTTGTCTGCAAGTACTGCAGAAATCATGGATTATTATTTTACTGAGTCAGCCTTAATCTTTATATTATAATTGTTAAAACAGATGAAGATGTGCATTATACAATTGAGGATGCATCAAGGTTAAAAAATGGTACATGTATAAATTAATAAAGAATCAATAACAATCAGAAACTGTGCATTTTTTTCAGTATTGTGTGAAAGGATTTGAAGTAATTATGTGTTTTTGAAATATGATTTATGTGAATTTGAATAAATATATAAAATTTAGTGATTTTCTCAGACAATACTGTTAATTACATACTAAAGTATTCAGAATGTATTATTGTAATATTCATTCGAATTTTTTAGTACAAAAAGCACTTTTCCCTGGCATTTGTATTTATAGTAATTGCATATTTTATAATTCTGACAGCATTTATAAACTGTGTTCATGCAAGCATGAAACCGGTTTCATTTTTTGAGTATTTAAACAAGAGGGCCATGATGGCCCTGTATCGCTCCACTGCTGAAAAAGGCTGAAACAAATTTCTCTGCATGTGCAAATACTTAAATATAGGCCCTATTTAAGCACATGTACACTTTTGTGACCTTCTGGGCTGGGTTAAATTTAACCCCAGGGGCATAATTTGAGCAAATTTTGTAGAGGACTACTATATCTCACTACATACAAAATGTGGTAGCCCTAGGTCCTAGAGTTAAGGACAAGAATATTTTTAAAGTTTTCACAAAATAAGCAAGATATAAGCGTATATAATGTTCAATTTTGTGACATGCGGGTCAGGATCAAATTTGACCCAAAGGGCATAATTTGAACAAACTTGGTAGAGGACTATAAGATGTTACTGCATACCAAATTTGATAGCCATAGTCCAAATGGTTTTCGACAAGAAGATTTTTAAAGATTTCACAAAATAGGCGCTTTAAAAGCGTTTATTCAATTGTGTGACCCCCGGGGCAGGGTCAAAGTTGACCCCAGAGGCATTATTTGAACAAATTTGGTAGAGGTTTATTAGATGTCACTACATACCAAATTTGGTAGCTCTAGGCCCAATGGTTATGGACAACAAGATTTTTAAAGTTTTCACAAAATAGGCCCCATATAAGTGTATGTTCAGTTTTGTGACCCCGGGCAGGGTCAAATTTGACCCAAGGGGCATAATTTGAACAAACTTGGTAGAGAACTATAACATGTCACTACATACCCAATTTGGTAGCCCTATGCCTTATGGTTAAGGACAAGAAGAGTTTTAAAATTTTCACAAAATAGGCACTATATAAGCATATAATTGATTTTGTGGCCCCCGGGGCAGGGTCAAATTTGACCCCTGGGGCATAATTTGAACAAACTAAGTAGAGGACTATACAATGTCACTACATACCAAATTGTGTAGCCCCAGGCCTAATGGTTATGGACAAGATTTTTTTTTAAGTTATCACAAAATAGGCATTATATAAGCATATGTTCAATTTTGTGACCCCCGGGGAAGGGTCAAATTTGACCCAAGGGATTAAATTTGAACAAATTTGGTAGAGGACTATTAGATGTCACTATATACCAAATTTGATAGCCCTAGGCCGGATTGTTATGGACAAGAATTTTTTTGAAGTTTTCACAAAATAGGCCTTATATAAGCATATGTTCAATTTTGTGACCCTCGGGGCAGGGTCAAACTTGACCCCAGGGCATAATTTGAACAAACTTGGTAGAGGACTATAAGATGCCACTACATACCAAATTTGGTAGCCCTAGGCCCAATGGTTATGGACGAGA
Organism: Dreissena polymorpha; assembly: GCF_020536995.1. NCBI lineage: Eukaryota > Metazoa > Mollusca > Bivalvia > Myida > Dreissenidae > Dreissena > Dreissena polymorpha. The sequence continues at coordinate 200,477,329 of NC_068355.1, forward strand.
AGATTTGTAAAGTTTTCACAAAATATACCCTATATAAGCATATGTTCAATTTTGTGACCCCCGGGGCAGGGTCAAATTTGACCCCAAGGGTATAATTTGAACAAATTTGTTAGAGGACTATTAGATGTCTCTACATACCAAATTTGAAAGCCCTAGGCCCAATGGTTATGGACGGGAGATTTTGAAAGTTTTCACAAAATAGGCCTTATTTAAGCAAATTTTCAATTTTGTGACCCCCAGGGCAGAGTCAAATTTGACCCCAGGGGCATAATTTGAACAAATTTGAAAGAGGTTCACCCCAGGAACATTTCTAAGAAATTTCATCAGAATTGGACCAGTAGTTTAGGAGAAGTTTATGCATGGATGCACGATGGACACAGGACTTTTGGCCAGTGGAGCTAAAAATCAAATTAAACATTTAGTTTTGATGTAAAATCAGTTTTTATATGCAAGTGTCTATTTCACTTATAAATTAAAACAGCATATTATTCATTATTGAAAAGATTATTCCAAGCTTGATGTCATATTTCAACTTTGCATAGTGTAGTTAATTGAACATTGTATTGAACTGTATGGGCAGCTATATTTTTTAATTTATGTATGTTGTATTATTCAAAATGCATTATTTCTACCACAAGTAGACCATATAAGGTCTACTGCTACTAAATAGGCACTGGTATGAATTTGACACTGTTTTTGATGCTCATACAAAACTTTAATTATAACTACACTTTAGTATATTAAATATTTGCAAGTTTTTGTTCAACATTTTTTGCAAAAGAAAAGAGTGTCTTAATGCATTTGAAAATATACTTAAAACAAACTAAAAATGCATTTTAACATACCTTTTTCCTGGTAAAGTGTATTTGGGATGATAAAAAATACACTTGAAGAGTATTTATGCTGGAAAAATGCAGAAAAAAATACATTTGTTTCTGTTAGAAGTGTGTCTTGTCTGCATTTTTAAGTGTATTAAATGCACATCAAATGCAGATAAATACAATGCCAATACTGTTACATGTATTGTAATGGACATAAAATGCACTTGTTCTTGTAATTAAATGCTTTAGTGAATTGAAATAACCTTTTATAACGTTTTAACAATTAATAATACCTTTTTATATAAATTTTCTTTTGAAATGTGACACTTAAATGATTTTTGCACCACTAGTAAGAGGTATAATTTGTGCTCATAATGCTTTATCATTACACTATATAATATCATTTGTTGTATGAAAATTGCCCGTAAAATTCATGTGAAAGCTCAAGAGATCAATAGCAGCGTGCTATACCCTGCTCCTTTTTACATGACTTGATGGTATTTAGTCCCCAATTCTACATGGCTAAGGGAAAATTAATGTGCAGATTTGACAAATAAGTCTTAACTGGGATCATATAGACAGACTTTCATATTACTTGTATTTAATTTAAATCATGATCTGAATTGCTCTTTGGCAAATCTTTGTTGGTCACAGTATTCAACTGAATTTTGTTCACTTTGTAGTGATTATATTTTCTATATTTATCAGACAACATCTTTCTTCAAAAGTTTAACATGATTGCTTGGTTAATTTAGAAACAAGATCAATGCATCATAACATAAAATGAAAATATGTGTAATAGTAAAAATGGCAGCAAAAAAGCACTAGATTATCTGCCTTAAATCTGAGACGATATGTTGATGTATTGGAATTTCTCATAAATAATGTGTTCCATAGTTGTATAATTGTATAGTCGCATGAGTGGTGTCAATGTCACAATACCAATTAAAGCCTATACTTTACTAAAACAATTTGAAGTTTGATGTGTGTTTTTTTCAAGATCTGTTATGTATAATTATATATACATGTATATATATATTGTTGAAAAGTTAACATGCAATAAGTTTACTGTAATTAAGTGACACATAGTTTTACTGATTTGGTTGGATGCATATATGCAGATATATCATGGTTTGTGCAGAGGACAGTAGCAAAAACAAGAGCTGTCTCCGTAGGATGACATATGCCCCCGATAAACGCTTTAATAAAAGTTATGAGCATTTTTCAAAACCTAAACGCCGACCCTTAGTTCAAGGTCAAAGGGGTCAAAATTTGTGTGTGTATGGGAAGGCCTTGTCCATATACACATGCATACCAAATATGAATGTTACATCTGAAGCGACATAGAAGTTATGAGCATTTTTTCGAAACCTAAATGCAAAGTGTGGCGGATAGACAGACGGACAGTGCGATCACTATATGCCCTCCTTTGGGGGCATAAAAATGTGTTTCACATTGTTTTGGTAAATTAGTAATGTAGTTAAAAGAACAGAATCATCAATTATAAAGTAATTGATTATAAAGTGTTGCTGGCATATTTGATGCATTCATTTAGCTATAAGAAGGTCCCTGTTTTATCCCCACTGGCACCGAGTGAGGGTTCTCAAAATCTTTAAACAATATGAATAACTACATATAGGGTCAAGAGCCTTGTTGATATGGGGGCTAAACACCTGAAATCAAAGCGACCCAGGTTAAAGGCCGAGGCCAAATAAATAAACCAGAGGCCGCATGAGCCTGCTATACTCTGAACAAGTATTGTTTCTTCTCAGAAAACTGGCTTAAGTGTCTTACTAAGCTTTAGACTTTGAGTTTCAGTGCAATCAATCTAAAATAAATTGGTCAAATTAAATAATAATTTGTAAAAAATAAACATTCTGCACAAATTCAATTATTTACTTTACCTGTGTGCATGAATCATTTCAGTCTTGATGGTTAGTGAACTATGTCAAAAGCACCATAGCTATGAAACACTTGTATTTTGAATAGTGCAATGTTCCACAGAAATGATGCTGATGATACTTCTACACGATGATGAATTATTAGATATATTTCTAAATTCCATTTCCACCAACAAATCGGTTATTCCACTACCAGTTCACATGCTTCATACACAGTTGAAAATAACACTATTTCACTCAACAACCGTGACACATGTACTCAATTTTTCAACTTTTCGCAATTAAACTTGTCTCCTACTGTTATTGTTGTTGTTGTACTTTTTAAAGTAGTTCGAAAGATGGCGACCATTAACCCAGAGATTGATTTATGAAATAAATCGTCTGCTGATCCAGAGTGGTGTATTAAGTCCAATAAAGCCTGTTTACTCGTCGAAATTGTCTAGGTCGTCGATGGTGTACATGTATGTTGACATCGACATCATTTTGTCAGGAGCAATCGCCGGCATATTGGATTTTGATCATTTCCTTTCGAAAATAAAATGAATTATAGAAGTAAAATCTTCTTTTCGCGGTCGTAATGTGTTACAATTCGCATACTGCGTAAAATTGAATTGAGGCATATGATGAAATTTTACTTGTTTTACAGTTTGTGTGTGAATTTTTTAAAGACTATTTTGCGTACCAGAACACATACATTTACATCACTACGCATGGTTACATTCGTTAGATTTTAAGCGCTTTTAAGACTGAATTAAAATTATTGTTAAGGTTATTAGATCTATTTATGTTAAATGTCACGTGAAAAAAATCAAATGGGAAAAATAGAATACTAGGATTAGCGTTGAATACGGAGAAGTTTATGTTGCTCGGCTCGAACACCGAAAGCGCTGTCTGTATCGGTGGGTAGATGTGAAAGAGATCGCATTTTGATATATAGATGTGAAGAAAAGTTAAGAGATCATCAAGGCAATTAAGTTAATGCTTACCACTGCCACTGAACACCATCAGTATACTTATGTACGAAACAGTTATCTATACTTGACTGGTATTATGGTCAGAGAATTTATCTTACATTTAATGTGTTTCTAAGTGTAACAATAAATTACATGTGCTCTTAACATCAATTACAATATTTTGTTTCGAATCTTATGGGTGAAATAACCATGCCAGGAACAGTTGTTTTCAAAATTCTTAAACACATTTAAAGTTAATATTATGAAGGAAGTATAAATACTTTAAAACTTATTTTTTTACTGTGATATTTTCTGCATTCCATTGTGGTATTATATACGAGACGAACACAATATGTTGATCTTAAGAAACCATTAAGATTGGAAGTGATTTTTATGATTATAAAACATGTGTCTATTTTTATTCATTGCGACTGTTAATTTAAGGGTTTCTCCTTCAAGGAACATTTTGTTGTATCTAATTAACCCATGTGTGCCTAGTGGACTCTCCCATCCTTCTAAATTCGATCAATTTATTTCCAAAATAAGGCATGTTATATATATTTATATTTATATTTAGAATATTTCTTACAGAAATTTCTTTAAGCAAACAGCGCAGACTCTGATGAGACGCCGCATTATGGCAAAGGCCTTTTTATAGACGCTAGGCATAAATTGGTTAATATGTATTGTATTGTTGGAGAATATGTTGACTTCTAGTTGGAGGTCTATTTTAAATTGTTCACTTCACAGTAAACTGTAAAAATATTAAACAAATATGACCATATCCTTTACCAGAAATGTTAATATGATTTTTCATAAAGAAAACAAATATACCAAATGTAATAATTCGTTATCGGAAATGTTCCTTGAAAATTTGATCAACAGTAAAATAACAGAACATTCTGCATGAGAACACTGGTGCATTTTACTGCATATGAATGTCGCGTTGGGAAAACGGATATTAATGAATTTTCGTGGAGATTTCATATGATTAACATAAATTTCAGAAAGATATCACGATTTGTAAAATCAATGCCATCGTGACATTTAAAAATATGGTCGGTTGAACAATACGTTGTTTAATGTATTGCGCAGTTTGTGCTCGGATTTCAGTATTATTACCATGTTAATGGATTTGATGTTAGCTGTCTGGTTCGAATGTTTCATGTTACATAATTGTTCATAAATATAAGACTGTCTCTACTTTGAAATTGTTGTATTAAGAACGGTTGTATCGAATACATTCAATGCAACAAAATGCATGTTTAAAACACTTAGTCATACATGCCTAGTATACCTAGTATACAGCGAGTTAGTTACCGCGGCAAGACAGAACAAGCCAGACCTAAGATAGATATGATGTGCAATTCTGCGTGTGTTAGGATCTGGGGAAAAAAGTAAAAGTCAATTTGAATGTTCTAAACTTAGCTCAGTTGATTTATTGTTCGTTACTTCAAGCATGAGTATTTTGTTTAAAAAGTGGTCATTGTTAGCATATTTTCGTATAATATGCGATTATCTATGCAACGCTGAAAGTTTACGACTCAATACTGAACGTTCAAAATGTAAATTTATTTAAGGTCCACAACATACTTTTATCGAGAAGGATAAAATGCTATCCAAAATATAATGAACGTTTTAAATATGGTGATCAATGTTTTGTATTACCTGTCGGTTTGCGTTTTTTGTATAACGTATAGTCCACTTTTTCATTATAAAGAATAAAGTCCACAAAGACTTTAAATAGAACACAAAATAACGATCGTTCTTCCTGGTTATCATACAAATTCGCCAGTTAAGGTAAATATCACGATTTGTATGTTTCCGAGAAAACTCTTACCAAAACATAGATCTATGTCAATAAAGTTACTACTAAAAGAACCATTCATAAAAACACGACAAGAAAACATTTCTTTCTTCTGGACAAAAACGTTTTTTTAATACATTCGAACTCATCAATTAAACAAAAGTAGAACATCGTCCATCAAATGTGAATTTTCGAGAAAAGACGACATTGCACTTTAAACGAAAATGACATTTTAAGATACGTTTTACAAAATGATACTAATGAGTCCATAAAAGAGCGCTATCCATTTTTTTTTATTCTCTAAACTGAGAAAAATAGGAACAATCAAAGATGCATTTTGACTTTAAATTCGGGAACTCATAGAAAAAAAAAAGGTAGGCTAATTTATCGTTGAGATAAAATTTATTTAGTGCCCCAGTTTCCGGCGGTAGAAATGTTAATCCATTCAGTTTTTAATTGTATGGTTCTTTTATTTATATTCAAAAGTTTAACGGTCTTTTTGACGATTTAATACCAGACGTTATTGTATCATAATAATCACGTTCTATATATAGATACCATCTAAACGAGGATTGACTTAATAATGATTAAGAGATACTAATGTGAACTGACGTTGTGTGACGTCACAAAAACAAAGCCTTGCACATTTATCAACAGTTATTGGTGTTTTTTTGAAAGCAAATTCATTGTATAAGGTCGAAGACATCATAAACTGAGGATTTTTTAAGGGCTTTGATTTCGTACTTTTAAAAAATGTAATTTCAGCTTTAAGCAGAAAGGAGATGGTCAAAATTCTTATTACATCATCATAATTATACATGTATTTCCATTTTGGAAACAGAAACAACTCAAAACAACACGCAAGCAATTTTTATCAAAGCGGCATACCTCTTTTTGGATCGGTTTTCAATAATTGTGCATTTTTTACTAAATTGTAAGTTCTTGTTATTTAAAGCATTCAATATTTGAGCTTGTTTATACACAATATAGTAGAAGATGCAGACGTTTAAATGTTTAATAACGGGACAATTTGACACTATTTTAAGAGAAGTTCAGCGATTTAAAGCCTATTTACGACAAATGTATTGTTCTAAATTCCTGTTAAACATCTAACGTATAAGGCTTCGAGATTTTTTTCAGTCGGATTGATTGACAGCGATACAAATATAATATGAGAATGATTTCTAAGTAGAATTATATAAAATATCGGCGTGAACTAATTATTATTGCTAGCAGTTTATAAATTCAAGTGTTAAAACTTATTTTTAAAAATCATGTAATACCATTTTATTTTTGAATTCGAGTTAAGCATTCCTTCATACACTAGTGCACTGCCTTCTATTGTTGTTCTTTTACGTCATAACAATACATCGTTTACATCCAATCCCAAGCCATTTGTAAAGCTAATGTGATATTAACCATACTTGTCCTTGGCATCGAGAACATTTTATTGCTGGTATGTTTTGTATCGCTACGTAGAAGAGCGGTGACCCAGGAAATTCAAGACAAAATCTTATATCTTCCATTTATCACCGTTTGAATATGTATTGAGGGAAGTTTTGCATAAGATTTACATCAAAAAGACCGTAGGCCTATATCAATCTTAAATACAATTAAACCTCATAATTCAACGAAAATTAATCATTATTTAGAATATTAGCATTCAGAAAGATATTTCACACCGTTTAAACATTTAAACGCAGTTTAACTTTAATAAATATTTGTTCATCGTGGTTGCTAATAGAGCCTGCTTACCAACGTATTGGTCTGATATATGCGATGTCGCTCTTGAGTCGTGTGTAATTTTCATAAAGATTTTATATCACAAATATTTTATAAATATTTGGCTATGAATCTGTATAAACATAATTATTAACTTGTGTTCATAAGAATGTTTTTTTTTAATTCATCTTCTGTAAATATAAAAAAGAATGTGTCGATGGTGTCAAACGCCATTTTGAAAATCCAGTTGAGTCTTGAATTTGTATTGGCTGTTCCAATGTCAATATTTGCATGCTTAAAATAGACATGTCAGGACAGGTTACTTTCCACAATGATTGCATGCGCAGAACGCTATTTGTAAAAAAGTAAGCAGACGCTGTTTATTACAACTTCCAATGAAAAAAGGATTTGTGAAAACTATTAACGAAGAAATATTTGTTGTATTTAACAAGAACGTATCGAGTAACGATAAATTACAACATTTTGATCAGCAAAACGATGATGACTGTGTCAAACTTTTAACTGAAACGAACTGCACCATATGCGAACGTTCTGTCAAGTGATTTCACGCGATCTCAACCACAACCACGACTCAAAAAGAACCCACGACTCAATACTAGCAATACTTACACCACTTATAACTTTGACGGTTTTTTGACAATTCAGACAATAAGAAGACAAATAAAATCTACCAACTTCCATAACGTATATCTATTTACTGTAATAGTGTAATATTTACTGTTATAAATCGCCAAAACCAAAAACCCTAGCTCTAATCACCTGTGTTATGCAGCTGTAGCAACTTAAAGTTCTACCACTCAGTTTTCAAATTATCATCGCAAGGCCAACTATCGCGTTACTCGTTTCTGTGTTCTTACAAGTCCACATACTTTTCATCTGAATCAGCATTTTAAAAGAGTTACTCCTGAGTGAGCTATAATGTGGAAAAAACGCAATCACTCTTAGTGCAAAAAATAAGGTCGACACATTTAACGTTATTTCAAAATCACGGAGCGTTTTTTCCCCCGCTAATATGCATAAATATAACTGGCCTAAATATGCTTGATTTTTTTATTGTCATTCATATAAGAGTGATCTCAAAACTCACTGTGTCAATGGAAGATAATGTAACGCAAGTCAATAGTACAGTAAAACGTTGTTTTTGTATCACGGTTTAAACTGTTCAATTGTCTTTTAAGTCATAAAATTGACAGGCCTTTCATATCAGGAGAAAAATATATCGAATTGCTTTACTTTATGTTGATCAGGAGTAAAGTACAGCGTAATTTTAAACGATATGATTTGCATGTGTCTTGCGAATTGTTTCTTACAGACGATATTTAATGTGTCGACAGGTCAATAAGTCTGAACACGTCAATTGTTTTTATATCGGAATAGAAGCCTGCCATTTCTTTTCGGATGTCATCATTCAAAGTAAAATAAACATGTTTAATCGAACAAACAAATCAGTTTTTCAATTTGTTTTATCTCATATGTTTTACAAATAGCATGATAAGACCAACGGTTTTGTGTCTGTGACAATCTGTTCTATTTCTATCAGCCAGTGGCAAGATCAAAATCAATCACAATTATCGTGCGACGGTTTTAGTTTGGCAGTCATGTCTTTTCTCACGAGTGAGAGTCTTTCTTCTACTACCGCAGTCTTGTATAGCAAACAGATCGAATCTTATGTCACGAAAATCAATCAGGAACACACACTCGTTTGAAGCACACGTCGCTACAGTGTTAATTAGCAGGTTTAATAGGTTTAGTTTCAAATCATGTACTAATTGGGACTGCCAAAACATTTTTAAACACACTTCCTTAGCTAAGTCATAGACTTGAACATGTACCTAAAATTTAAAGCGCACTAAAGTAAAACCGTGTGATTTTTTGTTAAATATTGCGGAAAGATGGCAAACAAGTAAACACAATCTCATCGGACATCTTGAAGGCATTGACATCTGAATTCCGGTACTTCAATTTAAGTAAAATATTAATAATACAAAATTTGTTTGTTACTTTTGGGAAATTGATTGTGAAAACCAAGAACTGCTACAATGAATAATATAAGATACAGTTATACACAATATGTTCGTAAACATGCCATATTTTAATGAATTTAGTTGTATTAACACGCAGTATCTTCATCAAGTCTAATAAATGAAATCTTTAATGCAAAGTGAGTAATATTCGCATTGAAACGCCAATATTTCCAATAAAATAAGTTGCTTAATTTATACAAATTTGTCGTGCTTATCCTTCATCTTGAAATTATTTGACTCTCAAATTCCAATCCGGCCTTATGTTTTTTCCTTACAGATCAGTCATAACATTTATGTCAGAATCGTAAGTAAAATGAGGAAAATCGATTTAAGAGTTCAAGAGGACCTTCTAGAAATCTCATTATCTAGAAATCTCATTATTACTTTGCGCGCCGCGCGAAACAGGTTAAGTCCGTCAAATAGTTCTAAACATGTCCGCTTGTAGTTCCGTTGACTAACAATACGTGTGTAACGTTGCAGAAAATAACCTTCTTGGTTTAGTTTACGACACGACAAAATAGCTTTATGCTGCCATTTTGAATCATTAACAATAAATGATAAATATTACAGTCTATGCCGTAAAAATGTAAACTAAACAAAAAATGAATATAACAAAAACTATACAGATGCGGGAAAACATGAACACGCAGGGCCCAATAAAAATACAGCTTTTACGATTTCATTAAAACATATTTAAGTGCGACAAATCCGACAAACAACCATTAGTTTGTTATGATTTCATTCTGCTATTTTACACGCCCGTCTGACTTACGATGTGTCTGTTTCTATAAGCCCGAACTGAATTTCGGACGCCTTTTGTGTCGGGAGTGTGCCATATTTCGATAAATTAAAATGTACACGTTATATTGTCGTGACCATAAATAGCATGATTTCATAGGTTAAATACTAATCACAAAATAATATAATCAATAACTAATAAGAACTTTATAAAAACATAGTTTCTGTTTAAGTTTTGAATAGTATATGAACAAAGTATTTACAAAAACACTGATCAGACCCTACGAGAATCTTTTACCTGTCTCTTGATCACGAAGTAAATGGTATCAAAGTGAGTAGGACGATGCCTTTGGAGAAGTATATGCACTTCAATATCATTATATAAAATCACACAGAGCTGATAATATGTAGGGCTAATAATAAATAAATACATGACACGAAATATAAATCTTACCTTGACGGATTTTGGATTGATATCGTGTAAATTCATTACGCACACAGTAGGTTTAATAACGACTGTATATGATGTACTGATCACATACTATATATCCGAGTATTCATCCGATAATAACGCCTTCTTTGATTAAATAACACACCGCAATTTTTCTCAATAGGAAAAGTATGTTAAACGTTTGATTGTTTGTAAAGTGGTTGACCTTTGTAAATCTTCGGCAATGAGATTTGTTAACGGCCGATTATTTGTTAATTCTAAGTAAGATTATTAAAAATTTGCGTCGCGTAACGGTAATTCCGCAATCGATTATGTACTGGAACGTGAATATGTGTGTGCGTGTATGTCAGAGTTTATATACAGGGCATCGCCCCGTCTTCACGAATACCTTATGTGCTGACCTGACAAGAACATGGATCTCACTTTAAGCTCAGCACTTATTTCGCCGTGTTAAATTTTAGCCAGTGGAGTGAGCATGTAACATGGCTATTTGCTGTTAAATGTAATTCTGGGCCTAGTATCACGAACGTTTTCAAGTTTTAAACTCAACTCAACAGATGAGAATTGAGTTTCCACTCAGCTGAGAATTGAGTATGCCGGGGACCTCACGAACGAGCTCAAAACTCATTTAGTTGAGACCGACTCAACTTTCCGACTCAACTCAAATATTTATTATTTGTTAAAGATGTAAGCGACGTTCTTCAAAAGGAGATTGATGTATAACATTTTTACGGGAAATAGTGTCAGTTTTCTTTTCGTCTACGAGAGTGAGAATGCCTAGGTCAGATATTTTTCTGAAAGCGAAAGGCTCTGTCTGTTTGAAAAAATAATAAACCATTAAGATGACCTGTACAGTCTGCTAAACGGGCTCAAACGGCAATACGATGCGAGCTGAAACTTGGAAATCTATGCTGACAAATGTGTGTTAGTGTGTGTGCAAATTATTATGTTTTCAAGTAAATCATTTAATGTGTTTAACATGTGATATACATCTAGAGATTACAATGTACGGAAACCCAAAAATAGCCTGTACAATTTTGTAATGACAATACATGACTGAAAGAGTCAGAAGTAAATAAGAAATGTGTGGTTTGCTATTATGTAGCCTATGTTTCTTTTGTGTTACATTTTAGTCATGTTCTTGTGATTGATGGGTTTTGTAATGCCATGCCTGTTGTACACATATGGTTATCAATTAAGATCACTTAACTCAGTTTTTTCATAATTTAATAGGTAACTTACATACTTCACTTGTTTTATTTTAGCAACTGGAAGCTTCAAGGCGACAGAACTGTTCAAGAAATTATAAAAATGTTTGGGAATACAAAATCAAGAATTATACTTTTCTATAGTGAATAGTTTGTGCGCACAATGTTACAGTTTTTTACTTAATTATTAGCTCGGCTGTTTTTTTGAGTAAATCCTAGGTATTGTCAAAGCCAGCTCGTCGTGTCTCCCGCCGTCCGACGTGCTAAAACCTTAACATTGGCTCTTAATTCAAAGTGCTTCCACCTACAATTTTGAAACTTCATATGCACATTCACCTTGATGAGTTCTACACGCCGCACACATATTTTGGTCACTAGGTCAAAGGGCAAGGTCACTGTGACCTAAACAAAAATCGAAAAAAATTCTGACAAGCTTTCATTTTTTTTAAACTGCACCCGCAGCCAAGCGTTGGCACCCGTTATGCGGTGCTTTTGTTTTTAAAGCACTAGTCTGTTTGGGCTAGTTGCCTTGCAAAATTACTATCCATCAGCACTTTAAACAGGCACATGTCTTGTTAAACACATAAAGTACATTGCAAATGCTAGAAAATGTACAGAACTTTGGTGTTTGGTGTTTTATGATAAAATAGCACTACCGGTATATTTATATATATGCTTAGTCTATGACTATTAATTAGTATGTCTGGTATATTAAATTGTGGGTTTTGTGGATATCTGTAATATGGGGATACGTTATTGGTGCTTTGTTGTTTAAACATAAATAATCAAATATACAGGGTGTAAACTTGTGTGTCTGTGTTTGTTTTAAACTCTTTTTCAACATTTATATACCTTATGACGTAATTGGAATGTAGGGCATGATAGTCACATGCACATGTTAAGTTTAATTTCGTAAGGCTAGTTAAATTTTATGATACAAAAGCTTTTAGAACCAAAACCAGCTCAAGAAGCATTGAAGTCTTACTATTAATGGTTTGTTTTATTTTCAACAACAACGCACGCATGATAAATGAAATATCTGTATGTTTTGTCTAATACATATCTTTTTTGAATAAATACAATTTAAACTGTTATATTTATTTACTTGCATTGACATGTCAAGCATGAAGACACAGCTTCACATAAACCCAGAACGAATGCTTAAAGAGTCCAGAACAAGAAATGACATTCTTCGGGACATAAACAAAAATGTGGATGAAGAACTCGTGCCCAACTCGTGTCTCTGAAAAAGAAATATTTCAACGTTCAATTGTTTCCATAAATCTTTATCTGTATTTACTGATATGACATGATGTGTATATTGTACTCTCTAAATATTATAAATAACTCTAAATAAATATGAATGTTCTTAATGTATTATTCATTGAAAACACATGCAATTGCAAGTGTTATAAAAAGACAACAGGTAAATGTTATAATCATAAATATGTTTATAAAATTACTAAACAAATTGCACCGGTAAATAACATTTTTAACATAAATTATAGTTTATAGGGAAACTAAGGACTTGATTCTTTAACAACGCATCATACCAAGGATGTTTTTCAGTTCTTGAATTATAACATTTAGCAAATATATGTAATTGTTTATTTACCAAGCTTCTTATTTGACAATAATATCCATGTTTATAGACTGTACACTCATTATTATTAGGTAACAATACATTTAAAAGCTAACTTGTTAATGTCACTTTGAGGTTTCTCAGTACTGATCTCCAATACGCATTAGAGCCGATGGTCAGTTGGAAAAAAAATCGCTTGAAAAAGTGTTCATAGGGAAAAGTACCTTCAGTATATGATCTTTTCTGAAGCTTCAATAAATACGAAGAATATTTAATTACACTTTCTTTCGCAAACTTATAACCTGGTATTGGGTGTTTACTTGAACCAAAGCATGAGGAAGCAAAAACTGATATTTGGGTGTGTAGTATAGCTCTGCCTATTTGGATAATAGATAATATTACGGCAATATATCACTTCGAATATTTATAACTATCACTTAACGACATTTTCAACTAAACAGTTCGATCAGCTGCTGCCTCTTGTTGACTGCTGCTCTCTGTACCGGTGCGTTGTTTGTAACCGCAGGATCGATCATGTCCCCAACTTCTACCTCTATCAGCGGAATGAATAATTTCAAGCACAGTTTGTGCCGGCGCATGCCAACACTTGCTGTTTCATAGCACTTATTTGGCTTGAAAGGCAGTCGTCCAGCAGTGTGATGCAGACATCTAAAAAATATCACAAGTCTTTCTTTAACATAGCACAAAGAGTCTAAAAAATTGCCCTCCTTTTTGAAAAATCAAAAAACAATTTTCTACATTTTAATTGACAAAATTGCGCTGTTTCCACTAAGGTTCATTTGGTGTCAATATAAAGTTATACTGTATGTTCATTTATAAAAATTGCCAATAGTCTATACAACACGTTATTTGTGTCTGTATTAGCCGTATATGCACAATGTCATTTAAATACACTGGAACAATTACTTTAATAAAAAGAGGACAAGCATAATGTATATTTAAAGACTTCAAAATAAATGCTCATATATAGCTGTGAATTGATCTATTTTTTTAATTAATGCAACACAGTTATCTTTAAGCCACTGCTGTCAAACACCGAAGCATCACGTGTGGCACCAGGCAATCTTGACACAGCATCAATGAACCACGAAGAAGAGTTCATTATTAACTTAAGACAATTTTTTAAGATATTACTGATGCTCGATTGGTCATTGTCGGCTCGGGTACTACTTATATGTACCCCGGGTACTCTCAAGTATACTTACATGTACCCAGGGTCCGGTAAATATACTTAATCGTACCTGGTCGATATTTGACTGTACCCGAGTTGTATTCACGCCCAAATCCGATGTCGTAAAACGCGCTAACGATTATCTTAAACAAACTTCTCTTTACCAAAACTGCATCAACATGTTTTTTGAGTATGAGTTTCGATAATATAGAGGCCATTTTACAGAAAATTAACATAAATGTGAATATAATTAACTTAAAAAATAGCCGACAATTCTACGTATTTGCCATTTAAAAACCAATGCAATTTAACAATTATACAGGTGTTAAACAAAGGTTTCTCTGCCGTATTTACTATCAAAACTGACAGCAAAGGTTGAATCGGCAATGAACGACGAGTCGAGTGTGTCCAATTCATTAATCAGCAATCCAACAATGAAATAAAGAAATAGTTTCCGGATGAAATCAATATATTTCGCTTACTTTGTCTTACGGGTTGCTGCTGTCCGCAAAAACGCGTTCAATGGGATAACGCCCACGTAAACGATGAATGTTTGAGTACTGCTTTATAACTTGAGAACGCTTGCTCAAATATTTTTGCTCAAACTCAAAGATGATTCTGACTCAGTACTTAAAAACGTTTCGTGATCACCAACTTGAGCAAGGTGTTTACACTCATCTAAAAAATGAGCAAAATCTCTAAGTTGAGTCAAAATATCGACTTAAGTATGTTCGTGATACTAGGCCCTGGTCTATTGTCCACGCCGGGTATGTGGATACTTTGATGATAACAGATGGCACTTAGATATCAGAGAACAACTAAAGCAACGCGCGAAAGGAGATTTCTTGAGTTTTTATGCATTTATCTTCTGTTTATTAGGTTTTCAGACACGGGGCATTGTTTGGTCGATTAACGGTATAGCACTTCGTATTGCGAAGAAAGAAATTCGCAGAAAAACGGTGGGTTATATTTAAAAAAGATACAAGTCCATCGATAATCAGCATAAATTAAATCATCAGTACATATTTCACCCCAATACAATACTTGGAAATATACCAAGAACGTGTTTACTTTTCGAAATAAAAGTTCAATATATATATATATATATATATATATATATATATATATATATATCCATTAATGTTTTTACTTGTTACAGTTAAGTTTACTAACGTATTTGAGAAAATTCACATTTTTAAAGAGTCGGATTCCAAATTTTCATGGACACTTCTTTAACCGATCATCTCAATGACAATTGAGCTTCTATTCCCTATTAGGCGACAAGTTTTACCAGAAATAACACACTCTTTTTAGTGAATCAGAAATGCAGATTTCGCTGTGGAATACTGTTATAGTAAGCAGACAATGTATAAAAATGTATGTACTGAAGTAAATTAAAAACGGATTACCGAAACATGCTCTTATCCATTTTGAATATGATTATGATTTTGTATAAATGTTTAAGATACAAATGAGACTTATTCAATATGTCTGATGAGAACTGTCTATATGGCCATATATTTTCTAGTTTTCGAGTCACCCAACCCCCGGATCTTCGCATAGTACACGAGCTTAATTTTTTTAACTAAAGTCCCTGGTGGCGAAACGGTTGATCTAAAGCATATATAATTATGTCATAATAAAGGTACTAAGATCATTTACCTATATATTAGATAGCATTTCATGAAACATCATTCTGCTAAAACTGCTACTTAAACAAAAATATCAGTAGCGATGCAGGTTCGAAATTCTTTTAACTCAACCAATACAATGATTTTGGGTCAGGTAAATCGCACTTCGAGCTAATGTTATCATTGTGTAAAAGTAAGTGATCCATATAAGCAGAGCTCAAGATAAAGGGATTTTCAATTTGCTTATTAATTTTGTGGCTGCGCATTAGTATCGTCTTGTTGATGCGCTTCTAATCAGCACAAACGACATAGGATTTTAAGAAGACCAAAGGTGTACATGCCTCTTAAAGACCCCTTCGCTCCCGTTATTTAGGGCCCTGATATAAGTAACATTAAACACGATCGTGTTGATCCAAATGATCCGTTGTATTTTCATCTCTCAGAATCTCCAGTTACCACCTATCTTCGTTTATATTTCAACGGCCACCGGAAAAACTTTGCGAAACCGAAATTTCGCAAACTTAAGTACCCTTTTTCTTGAAGGTTTGCTTATTTGTGATAAAGTATAAGATAAAAGTCTAACTTGTGATTAATAATTGGTTATTTTTGCTTGTTAAATGCGTTTTCTTCACTATGAACTTTATTTGCAAAGTTGGGGTTCCCATGGGATTTTTGTAATATCCCATGGGATTTTTCATTATCCCATGGGAATTTTGGTTTCTCCCATGGGATTTTTCTCCAGCTTTTTTTATGGGAGAAAAAATCCCATGGGATTTTCAAAAACATAAAACACGTTCGTTTGTGCTTAGTTATTGATTTTAAGCATTGTTAAAGCATTTGTGCTTATTTTCGTTCAATTTACTTTGATAGAAAAAAAATCCCATTTTTTTATGGGAAAAAAAAATCCCATGGGATTTTTTTCTGATTTTTAGAGATTTATTCATGTAACCTTCAGAAACACTACCTTTTAACAAATGATGAGCATTTCTCGCGATTTCAACGCGTTATATCGTGTTTTAAAATAATAAAAAAATCCCATGGGATTTTTTTCCCATGGGATTTTTTTGTCCCATGGGATTTTTTTTCCCATGGGATTTTTTTTCCAATGGGATTTTTTTTAAGGTATAAGTTTCTAAAAGCTATATAATAATAATAATTATAATAATAATAATAATAATAATAATAATAATAATAATAATAATAATAATAATAATAATAATAATAATCGTGCTCAATATGATGAATTTGTACTTTTAAGCGACTAACATTTTTATTCGAGCCGATCGTCGAGTCCGAATGGTGAGTATAAGAGCAATTTACCAGTACAAATAAATTTCACTTGTGAAGAGAACGCTACCGTACTATAAAATAATCTTGATAATAAGTCATATCATTTCTCGACAGAAAATGAAAACAGTATCCATATTGATGTCAGCAATGTCCCCTGCTATGATAAATATTGACAAAATGAAAAACCTTGACAATAATTCCGTGTCGAATACGCATTAGATTATAGCAATCAAATTCATATAAGCATTGATAAGATAATTTGCGAAAATGGGTCTTATGTCAAATACGGCAAGCGTAGCTCCATTCCATAATGTCCGGTATTAAGTCACGTCAAGTTTCGTGGTCGAATTATAGCATAATAATCATTTTCACATTACGCAAATCATATGAGTTTCCCTATATATATTGTGTTAAAATTTATGTTACACTAATGTGCGATGATGAAAAGGGGATTTCGGTAATTCTACATTCGCCCGCCTAGTACCGAAATCCCCATATTTACGCCTTAAAGGGTCAATAGGTCATCGGTATGAATGGTTTTTGACTTCACATGAATGTTAAGGTGCAAAAAAAATTATATTAATTTTAATTATTAAGCACTCTTGACAGCATTAAGTTGCCTCTCAGTGGGGATTTCGGTAATTCTACACTAGAACTTAAACGCGCGCCGGTACCGAAATCCTGATGTACAAACCTTCAAGTGTCAACAAAATTATTATAGTGTTTTTTTTCATTAGCAACCAGTGACATGTATTATCTCCCATTCGGTTACTTCTTTTGGAAAATAATTAGCGGGGATTTCGGTACTGCTACATTCGTACGCCCAGAGCAGAAATCACCCATGTTTACGCCAATCCCCCATATTACGCCTTAAAGGGTCTATATGTCATTATGTTTGGGTTTTGGCTTTGCATTAATGTTGATGTGTACACAATCATATTAGTGTTAATCATTTAAACACTCTAATCAGAATATTTTTTCCATTATTAAATAGTTTATTAATGTGAAAAATGTGTAAACGAATGTAAAAAAGGTAAAATGTACATTTAAAACATTGGTTACACAAAAGTATATGTAAATATAACATGACATAGTAATAATAAGTCTTCAGAAAGTATTTTCCAAACAAATCTGATGAAACAAATGATATCGTACTACCTTATTTACAATATGCTATACACTTTTGCAATTTAGTTATCAATGTTTAATCAAAGCATAAATCAGGATAATATGTTGCCTCTTAGCGGGGATTTCGGTAATTCTTAACAAGCACATAAACCCGCGCCGGTACCGAAATCCCCGCTGTACAAACCTTCAAGTGTAAAAAAATACTGATTTAGGTTTAAATTAAGGGAACAATAGTATTTTTGGCCACCAAAAAGCACTTCCGCGTCAACAAAACGATTGAAATTATGTCAGAAACCCAGCTTTTCATTGTATATATTGCAATACACCATCGGCCGCCGAGAGCGGAATACTGCGCTTGGCCGCTAAACAATGTGGATTGCATCAAATTAAATGTCAATTTTCGATTTTATTACAAAAATAAACACTGCCTTTTTATAAATATGTCAAGCACGTACACTTAACAAAAAAATCGATATATCTTTATGTAATGTAGAAAAGTAAAGCGCTTTATATATAACATTGTTTTATAATGTCTCTCTGGTTGAGAAAAAAAACTAAACAAACCCATGTAGAACATATATGTTTTCATAATTAAAAAAAAAAATTAATGATGCACGTGATGTTTTATAATTGATATAAGTTCACGTGTCATTGAACGAGTTAAGGGAGAGATGCGAATTAAATTACACATAATTAAAAAATGATACTATACTGTCAGCTTGATTTATAAATTGTGTTCCATCGCGCCAATATATTCATTGTTCCATGAAATTGTGTATAAAAGCAAAACGATTGAAATTATGTCAGAAATCCTGCTTTTCACATGAAATGATCTTTAACACTTTATTTATTCCAATCAGGTAATTAATAATAATAGGGGAAGCAGGGTTGTCATTATTAACCGATTGCCGATAAAATTCATCGGTTAAAATCACCAGAAAATCGGTTGTTTTTCCCGAATCTTTAAAATTGCGATCGGAAGTTTTGATCTCGCAAACCGAAAATAATTGACGAAGAATAACCGTAGAGCGTTTTGACCTGTGTCCGTTATGACTAGCTACCGCGACCTTGTTTTGTAAAACGGCTTTTGATTGGTTTATCGCGTCGGCATACGGCCAATCATGTGGCGCGGTAGATATTAGTCAACATTTCTCTCGAGAATGGCTGAACCGAAAAAGAAAAAAATTAAGAGCCTTGAAGACTTCGGTTTTTTTAATAAACCGAAACCTGGTGAGATCGAGTTGGATTTGCACAACAGTTTATGTATTGTTCCCCGTTTGTTCAGATGCATGCGTATACATACCGCACGATAATTTAGCCGCAGACCCTAAACTGCAAAAGCGTCGCGCATCGTAGAATAATTATGAACTGTGCATTCTCAATCGATATATGATGTTTCAGTGATAAACGAAATAAAAAATATCATGCGGTGTTTATACTTTTTTGAGAGTTTGTTTTGTTGAACAAAGTGTTTGTTTCAAGTTGTGTTTTTGCATCGATTTTTGCAAGGCAATCTTGGGAGGATGTTTTTCATTGCTTCGTTCTGATGTTGCAATGTTCAAGGTAAGACAAACGATTTGTGTTCTATTTCTATTTGATACTTTTGCAATTAAACAATACTATTGATTCAATTGGCAGGGTTTTCCCTTGCACACAAATTAAGTTAATTGTCATGTTATGAGCTAGATGCATATTGTTTCCATTGTTCTGATGGAAAACCAACACACTTTGTAATTTAAAATTACTAATTTTGAAACCTAATTGTAACAAATGCAAATTTTAAGGGGACATTATGACTCCCTATTTTTCTCGTCCTAGGGAAAATCCTGAATTGAAGACAAAAGAGAAAGTAGCTTTCAAATGCACATATTTACCTCATCTGGCTTCAAGTGAAACTTTGTTTACACAATAATTATTTTGAGATATGGTTTTATTTCTTTTTCTTGGGTGTTGATTGACCGAGCGCTTAGAAGCTATATTGAATAATAATAGTATTATAATGAATCTAGCAGCACTCAGGAATATTTTTATGTCCCCCAGTCTTTACTAGGGAACATATTGTTTTTACCCTATCTGCTTGTTGGTTTGTTTGCGTCAAACTTTAACATTTGCCATAACTTTTGCAATATTGAGATAGCAACTTGATATTTGGCATGAATGTGTATCTCTTGGAGCTGCACATTTTAAGCGGTGAAAGGTCAAGGTCATCCTTCAAGGTCAAAAGTCAAATATATGAGGGACATACTGTTTCACAAACACATCTTGTTTGCTTTGGGTTTTGCATTTTTTTACTCATTTTTATAATAGAAATTTAACAATGTACTACGATTTGCAAAGACATCAGTATTTTGAGAAATAGGAAATTGCAAATCATCGGGTCTATTTTGTGTAAGACACAAAGTTTTGGACGTATTTGTGTTTCAGGGTCTGATGATCAAAATAGGAATGCTGTTCCATCAGGTGGCTCCAGGGGTGATGTAGTATCTATTGCCGATCCACAAAGTAACGTGACTCAACCTGACGTAACTAAGACACACCCAACAAGTAGCGTAACTACTACCGACTCGACGAGTGGCTTGATGACGAACAACCCACTAGTTACTGATTCACCATCTACATCAGCTTGTAAAACAACAAATAGCAAACCCTTTTCTAATGAGGAATGTCTTCAATTAGTTAAAGCATTATTTGATGGGTCTGAAAATAGGGTACATAACAGGTATCTTTGTCTGGAGAAATTTTGTACAGATATTTCAGACACTGAGAAGAAAAGACTTCTCCCTAAAAAATTTAATCATGGCAAACTATCAGATTATTGGTGGCTGTGTTTTTTAGAGGGTGAGGGCATGTTTTGTGTTGTGTGTAAAAAGCACAGTATGAAACATCGTCTTAATAAAAGGGATATATTTGTTAATAAACCAGGAACACGGTTTTTGGAGGATGCTTTGAAAGGCCATTCTTCGTCTGATACCCATAAGGCGGCTATTGAAACTGAAATGGTGCATAAACAGTCATTTTTTCACAAAGAAGTTTGTCAAAAGAAGAATGTTGAAACATCATTATATGAAAAGGTATTCTCAACTGCCTACTTTCTTATGAAAAACTTTATGCCAGTTAGAAAACTTCTACCAGTGTTGAGTATGATAGAAAATGTGTATGATTACCAAAATCTGAAGTACTTTGATCATAAATCAGTGGGTTCGCAGAGAGAGTTTTTCTTAACATTAGGTGCAACTGTGAAAGAGTCTGTGATGGAAAAGGTCAAGAAAAGTGCTGCGTTCGGTATATTGTCAGATGAAGCCTGTGATATCAGTGTAACCGAACAGCTAATAACATTTGTTCAATATTTTGATCATGATACAGGTAATGTCCATGTGTCGTATTTGTCCTGTCAAGATGTACTAGAAAAATCAAGCTCAGCAAATGCTCAGGCCATATCAGACCTTCTTGTAGATACTGTAGAAACTAGTGGACTTGACATTAAAAAGATGACAGGGTTTTCATCAGATGGTGCGTCCGTAATGGTGGGTAAAAGAGGAGGGGTAGCTGCACTACTGCGCTTGAAGAATCCGACTCTAATTAATATACATTGTATATGCCACAAACTTGCTCTATCCTGCACTGACAGCAATGAAGGTATTACATACATCAAGGAAGTAGAACTTATCCTTAGACAGCTGTGGTCTTATTTTGAAAATTCTCCCAAACGTATGGCAGCATATTTAAAATTGCAAATGCAGTTCAAACACATGAACTTGAGTAAAGGAGCTTCAAAAACTGTAGCATCACGCTTAAAAAAGGCATGTAGAACCAGGTGGCTGAGCCTTGACTCATCTGTCAAAGCTGTGCACAATGATTATGAAGCTCTCGTGACAACACTAGCACAGTCTCAAACTGAAGATGCCATGGCCCTGGGGTTACTGAAAAAGATAAAAACTATGAAATTCCTTGGCACAATCTACATTCTCAAAGATGTATTGCCAGTTTTGTCAAACCTTTCTAGAGTGTTCCAAAGAGATACATTCTGTTTTTCATCCATAATTCCTGAGATTAATCGGGCTAAAGACAAGCTTAATGGTATTCTTGAGGAGGAGACCCCTCTTGTTTCTCTTCAAAGTGACATAGATTCGTATACAAACATCAGTGCTGAATTATCAATGTCCCCAAAAGTGATGGATGATTTACAGTCATTGTTCAAGAAATACATCACTGCCTTGAAAGACAACATAGATCACAGATTTGGTGATTCTTCAGTAATATTGACAGCTTTCTGCATTTTTGATCCAGTAACAGTTCCAGGAGACTCAGCCCTGTTCAAAGAGCATGGGAATAGAGAAATCCAACAGATAGCCACACACTTTTTTGCAGATAATGAGGAGGACAGAAATCAACTTAAAAATGAATGGAGTGGCATAAAATATCATCTGAGGGACACTTTGAAACCAAATATTCCACAGTCTGTTCTTGACAACACACACAAGATCACCACTACAGAATGGTGTCTCTGTCAACTTTTGTCTGTGACAGTGTACAAACAATTCTTTCCAAAACTGTGCTTTGTAGCAGAAGTGGCAGCTTCACTTCCAGTTAGTAATGCCTGGCCAGAAAGGGGAGCTAGTGCTCTCAAGAACATAAAAACACGACACAGAAACAGAATTCAAAATGACTTGCTTGATGCTCTGATGCAGGTTACTGTAAATGGCCCAAAGTGTGAGGATGCAGGAGAACTAGTTAAGTCAGCAGTGTCTCAGTGGCTTAGTATGAAGGACAGGAAAAAGTTAGCAGTAAGAGCTGAGAAGTCTACATCAACAGCAGCAACTGCAGCAGCTGCTGCTACCACTTCCACAGAGTCAGGGATGCAGACAGATGACACTCACTTGGTTATTGGTCAGGATGAACTACGAATGGAAATTGAAGCTGCGATGAAAACACTTCTTTTAGAGGAAGAGGTTGGGGAGTCTGACCAAGAAGATGACCAAGAAGATGACAGCTTTTAACATGTACAGTGTCAGTATACTAAAAATGTAAAAATCTTTAAATTTTCTTTTCTTTTTAGACCTCATTTTAACTTTTTATGCTCTGAGAATAGGAGTATTTTGTACCTCAAAATGTCTGAAAATCGGTTTCGGTCGGGGGGCTTCGCCCCCCTGATCCCCCTACCAGGGCGTTGCCCTGGACCCACAAGGGTGCCTAGGCGGCCCCCTTGACCCCCGGCCTAATCGGTTGCTTTTCAAAAATAATCCCTTGTTTTTAAACATAATGACAACCCTGGGGAAGTCTATACTGTGTATTAGAAACTTGTTGTGGTGATCCCTATCTTATCCGCTCAATACACATCCACCTGGCTACTGTACAGAAAAAATTAGATTTACTTCCAAAATAACTGATTTCATTAATTGCTAACTTGTTGTCTACATTTTAAATTAACAACGATAATGGATCAACATCACCGTTGCACAATTATTAAGTTCACAGTAATCTGTACTTTAAATAGATAGCCTAATTAAAGACGGTGCTAATAAAGAACAAAGCGTGAATGTGGATATTAAGAAATTAGATCCTTTTTTGCATGACACTGGCAGTATATCATTTTATCTTATATAAATAAGCCACATTTAAGACATGGATAAAATTAAAATAAGACACATTTGCATCTTTCATTTCTTGAAAAAAAATAAGCACGCAGTCACATATAAATAAGATACATTGAAGACACAGAAAAAAATAAATAAGACACATTTGCATCTTTCACTAAATTTTCTTAAAAAAACATGTGAAACTGAAGAAAAACATTTATTACTGACACATTATTCTAAAAGTCGACTGACAACTTAAGTTCAAAGAGGGATTTACAATTAAATAAGATCCATTTTCGCATGATGCTGGTTGTAGAGCAAGCAATACATTTCTTACTGACACATTATTCTAAAAGTCGACAGGCAACATAAATTCAAAGAGGGAACCACAATTAAATAAGATCAATTTTCGCATGATACTGGTTGTATAGCAAGTAGTCACATATTAATTACAGCTTGCATTAGTTGCAATAATTTTGTTAAGTGCGCGTGCTTCTGAACGTTGCGTTAAGCGAGAGTGTTGTCATTTTGTTAGTTTTATATTTTGGTATTATGTATGATTATTGCTTGTTTTGAATTTGAAATAAACGCTTTCTGGCAAATAAGCATCGTCTTAATTTTAATACAAATAATGAACATTTGACATACAAAATGTCCAATAACATACCGGCAATAACATTATATATATGTTAATTTCTGTGCATGTTTATACCGAAATTATAGCCGACATCGGCAGTTAGGGAAATTTAGTGACACACTTTAACACATCAAACATGCATGATAGTTCTTTTTTCATATGATATTCCCCTGGTTGCTTACCGGTGTATTGGTGCAGTTGATAACCCCGCCGGGACTACAGTAGGGTGCTAATACACACGTGTATCGTGTTCAATACAATCGTCTTAATTTTAATACAAATAATGAACATTTGACATACAAAATGTCCAATAACATATCGGCATTAACATTATATATATGTTAATTTCTTTGCATGTTTATACCGAAATTATAGCCGACATCGGCAGTTAGGGAAATTTTGTGACACACTTTAACAAATCAAACATGCATGATAGTTCATATGATATTCCCCTGGTTGCTTACCGGTGTATTGGTGCAGTTGATAACCCCGCCGGGACTACAGTAGGGTGCTAATACACACGTGTATCGTGTTCAATACCCGATCCATGCTACAACGTGTAAGAACGGGAATTTCGGTAATTCTACCTTTTTAAGCTTGCGCACCTCTAATGGGCACATATCCAAATATAATTTAATTAATTATTTTCCTAATCAGCATCATTTCACTAAACTACATGCAAATTTGTAGGTAGCTTTCCATGCTTAAAAAAAAATAAACCGATTTTTTCAAAACCACCCTCACGCTCGGCTTTTGTCCAGTTTATTTTAACCCCTGGGGTATATAAAAGTTCTATAATTCATTCAAATTTCCAAATATGGGCATGCAGTTGGTGTGTTCAGATGCAGTAAAGGTGTTTAAAGTTTAAACAAGATGAAATAAGTATTCTTTTACAGACATTTATTTTTTACAAATTTTAATCTATGGAATAGCGCCATGAAATGTAAGTGATTTCAGCCAAGTAAAAATTGGGTCGGTTAAAAACAAAGTGTCATAAAATTCAAAATAGTATCATTTAAGTTATATTTTAAATTAAGTTTTTATAGAAACACTATATACAGCAAAAATACCAAAAAATAGACAGATTTACCGTTTACTTTTTGAAATAAAAATAAAAATGCAACATGCATCATTCGTATTTTCAGCAGTAAATTAATCAATTTAGCCATAACGTTGTTTTAATTTTAAAATTGAAGGATGTGCATACAATTTTCAACATATTTAACAATAAACATAGCTTATGTGCTATATTAAATCAAATTACGTTAGAAAAGAAATAAAACGCGTCGCAAAAAGTATGCGATGTCGGCAGGAATCGAACCTGCGCGGGAAAATCCCAAAAGATTACAATTTCATCGCCTTACCCACTCGGCCTCGACAACTTTACATCTGTGTAACCTTAAATTAGATATATATAAGTAAACAGGTAAAAAGGCTCGCTCGATCTTTGAAGAAATCGCGAAATCGTATTTTTCAGATGATAATTGGATCAAAGTCAATATTTATAGTGAAAATAATGTAATCTAAATGAATAAGTTAAACATATATCAAAATTCGAAGTTTGAAAAAAATAAAATGCATCTCTCGGAAATAAGCGATCATTGAAGATCGGCAATGGCTTATGTATGAAGTGAAAGGACAGTTGAAAGTTTCCATTTTGCACGTTAATGATTCTGATAATATGGTGACAAAGGCAGCAGTCCTATGTAGTATTGTGTTTGACCGGAGAGTAGCGTGATCTGTGTCGGTGTTGGGCGCTCTGAGGGCGCAATCCGGCTACATAGGTACATAGAAACCTCTTGTGGCTATAGTCCATGGATCGGGTTCGGCAGACAGGGAACATGTAAATTTTTATATGTATGTTTTATATCTTAATTACCTAAACGTATATTTATCCTGGTTACTTATTTACTGAGGTATAAGTTAGTCGCAATGATTGTAGATACGTTGTACTATATTTAGTAAGTATTTGGAGGACGAGTGGCACGGGCACGCGCTTTATTATCACTTATGCAAGGAACGCGTTTTGTTTATATACGTATTTTTGATATTCCGATAGGCTTAAGGGAGGTAACTTATTCAAGTAAAACGCGATATTTTTTGCAATGCCTTTTTATAACTCTTGTTTAATTAATTACATACGAATATAGAGCTAAATTTAAGATGATTTTTACCAGAAAAAAATTTCGGAGAAAGATATATTGAGATTTTGATATTCCACAGAATGCGAGTCTCCATATATATTTTCTATTGCAGGGGAGGTAATTTAAAAATTTTAAAGTCTCCGAATTGGTCTTTGTTGTATCTATTTACGTTTATTTTCAAGCTTATGGCGATTAAAAAATTAATTATTATTAGTATATGCTCACATGGATATTGGTACGGATATATCGTGTTCATATAACTGTTACTACATCCATTTCATTCATCATTCAGGTCGGGCTACACAAATATCGTGAAGAGGCCAGTAGGACCTGTAAACAAACTCTCATACACACACTCTTCACTCATCGTGGCGCTCTCGCATGTCTGAGGCGATATATAAGATCGATGTCATATATAATACTGTATTCGCTGGTATTTTCGGTTGATATGTTTGATTGCTTAGGACGCAATGAATATAGTGTATTTATATTTAATCGAAGTGAGCTCATTGTTGTTTCTGGCGGTATTCAATTTCTGGTAATAGTTTCGCGATTAAAGACGTCGGTTCTCGGTTAGGTGTGGAATGTTCTTATTTGTTAATGTGCCAAGTGCTTAAAGGCGGTTTATCGCACTTTATTAGTCGGCGTTTCAAGAGAATGGGTAATAAATGCAAATCAGTAGGTGCTTAGAAGACTTAAGTACGGCAAGAACCACAACTCACTCTGCTAGGAACGATTACCACTGCCTGTCTGCAGCAGACGACAAATGATTCTGCTCTAGCAGTGAATGTATATACCAGCTTGTAAACGCCATTGGCCAGTCTAGTGTTTATCATTAAAATATGCACATATTGGCTGCTTTCATGGAAAACGAGGCTTAATGCACGTCAAATAAGATTAGCCTGTGCACAATGATAAGCATATGCAATGCGAACAAGCTAATCAAGGACGACAACAGCGAACAACTTCAGTGCCTTCAGCGCTTTGATTTATAATATACATTATGTCCTATGTTATATGGCGTGTAGCTACTAATATATGTGTGTATAAAATATGTTAACCGTCTTTATTTTTTAAATAAATGCAATCATACTGAAACTCTACGAATTGAGGATTTACATGTTTTTATGAGCTGTCAAAGATTATTACAAACAACAATTATTATCTTTTTTAATGCAGACACTTTAAAAGACTGTGGGTGCGGACCCAGGATCCTGCGATAAATCAAACGGAAAGGTACTTTAGGTACTTAAGCTACGTTGAAGAAACTCGGACATTGTTGACGCCCTGTCTTCAATAAATACTGTTTTTGAGTGAGGTTAAACTTACAAATGTATTTGTTAGCCAATTGACGTGTATCGTGGTATTTTGAAATTATTTTTAAAATAACTGGGCTAAGCATTGGTTTCGGTAGAAAAGTACTGCAACAATTTCGCTAGATTTGAACACATTTTAACACTCCGCATTATGATATTTTGATTCAATTTTTCATATTTATACCAAGTGAGTTTTCATTTGACCGCCTTGCGGATACAGATCCATTAGCATGTGCTTGTGTATTATAATAACAATTAATGAGTTAATTTACTACTTACAGTGTCGTTATTTTCATCAACATCATCGTTATCAACGTTATCATGATCATCATCATCAACATAATCATCATCTCATCATTATCATCATCATCATCATTATCATCATCATCATCATCATCGTCATCATCATCATCATCATCATCATCATCATCATCATCATCATCATCATCATCATCATCATCATCATCATCATAATCATCATCGTCATCATCATCGTCATCATCATCGTCATCATCATCATCATCATCATCATCATCATCATCATCATCATCATCATCATCATCATCATCATCGTCGTCGTCGTCGTCGTCGTCGCCCTCGTCCTCGTCCTGCTCCTCCGCCTCCACCGCATCATCAGCAGCAGCATCGTCATCAGCAACAGCAGCAGCATTATCGTCACTATCACCAACAACATCGTTATGGTCGTCATCGTCGTGATCATCATCATCAGTGTCATCATCATCATCATCATCATCGTCATTGTTATCGTCGTTGTTCTCCTCCTCGTCGTCGTCATCGTCATCATCGTCGTCATCGTCATTCTCATCATGAACAATTTCAACAACCGTAAAACCTATCGCTCAGCTCATTTTTGCAGTGAATTCGGATGTCATATCAAATCTTTTTGATTAATAGAGTTTGCTGCTTAATGTATTAATAACTAAATAATAATGTTGATAATATTGAAAATAAATGGTTTCAATTTTATTTATCCGTTTAAGATGCAGTATTTGACCAAGTCAATTTGTCGCTAAAAGTAGTCATTACACATTCAATCCAAAAAGCGTTACGAGTTGCTAACTATAATCGCATTCCGATAAAAATGGTGTCTGTATTAGGGCCTGTTTAATTTCTACGCTTAATTGCAATTCATAAAAATATATTTAAGGGTACCGGTATATCTAGACACACTCTGTTATCCAAACAATCCTTGTGATCATAAACAAATAAACAATGAAATATAAATAAAATTAGATCATAAAAAATGGTATCTTCCTTTTTGCTGTTGCTAGTTATCAACAGAGTAGCAAAACTTTTAAATATAAATTATATTCAATTCATAGCACGCTTAAAGATTTGAAGTTTATCTAAATCTATAAGCACAAACATATTTATGTTTGTTAATACAAAGCTGTAGCAGTTTTCTGATTGCGCTTGAAAAGATGTGATTGTTGTTGTTGCATTAATAGTATCATTAGTTTGTATTTCCAGATTAGGTATTCCACCATACATTTTGTTTTTAATCAGATGTCTTATAATTGGCATTGCAATATTTCAATAACGAGTAATCAACACAATTGACTTTATGTATTTTTAATTGTTTATCCATATTATCATTAACACTTGAGGGAAAAATAAGCTGTGTCATTTTTTATTTTACTTATGGTTCAGACAACTCTGCTTTTACTATATGCCGTAATAATTATAAGTTTCCGTTCACTTAAAGATATTGTTTTTCGTGTTGGAAAATTTAAATACGAAAAATATTTAGAGACAAGTGTGTTATGTTTGTTTGTCAATTATTTAATTGAAGTAGAAATAATACATCAGTGTACATAATTTTATTGTGTTGTTCCCTTCGTTCTTTACTTTAAAAATGCAACTTAACAGCTTTGCAATCAACTGAAATAATATATAAAAAGTAAAAACAATAAACGTTTGGCTTTCTTAATACGATATCATTTCAAACGCTGTTGGAAGGAACCATTGCTTATTAGAGGTTTACAAGGTAATTTACCCAAGTACGCAAATGTAATGGTCGATTGCCCTTAGGCATGATTCTGTTTTATTACTTTAATCCGGTTGTAAAAATGCATGACCGAAGGGTCATCAGATAAGCAAAAACAGGGTCAAAATCTGATAAAATAGCGCTGTTTAACTGACTGTACGAAAATCCGTATGTCCGAAAATTTAGAATCATGAAAACATAAATATTTTGGCTTAAAAAGGAAATGTAAGAAAATTTAGAATGTAAGAGAAAATACGGTGGTTTTATGGTGTTTAAATCGATTAGAAATAGCAAAACCTAAAGACATTATCTCAAGTGTGATTTTCAAAAGATTTTATATGAATGTACACACACGGTAAAACTAGTCTATTAAAATGAAATACCTTCATTGGTTCTCATGTTTTTAATATTTATTAAACATAGGTATTTGTGAACACTTGTTGTTATATAATATTGAAATGTACACGCATACTGAACATAAAATCATTAGCATAACGGCTAAGTTGGTTTTTACTAAGATTGCAATAGTGTTTATTTTATTATTATGAATCTTATGAGGATAATTTTGAAAGTATGACACAGAGTATCTGAAGAAGATATATACATAATCACATATGTTGTTGTTGTTGTTGTGGTTATTGTTTCAATATTTTTATGAGTATCATACATTCAATGACGAATAGCTATTAATTTGTCATACAAACACCATAATTATTATTGGATTGCGGAGATTAAACAAATCGATTCCCTAGTAACTGATATAACTGATACATTTTTTGAGCGACAATTTGAAACTAAATCTAGTATTATTTAAATTTGATTATTTTAATTGCAGACTTTTTTTATTAACCCCAATTATTGTGTACGCAACGTTTCTTTTATTTAAATCGCTGAGTACGAAGTATCAAGCTATTTTTTAATTAATTGACAGTGATCTTTAATGTATGTCATAATATAAATTGAAATCAATCTTAATTAAAGCTTGAGCGGTTGGTTTGTAATAAGTTTTGTAAATATTGCTGTAGGATATGTATGCACAATAAATACTAACGCTCTGGCATATTGTGATGGTGATATGATTATATATTGCACAATGAATATGTGATGATGTTCTTGTGATAATATTGAGGCTATAATTAGTTTTTGAATTAAGCTAGCTAATTTCAAATAAGATACAAACACATCCCAATCCTAAAATTATCAGTAAGTTATAGTATTGTTTGCCTCTAGGCGCATAATTAATTAAAGGCCTAGTTTATCTGTTAATCCTCGCCCCATGTGGTGTCCCAGTGGGTACACTGATATTAATACACGATGTATTGGTCCACAATTAAATCTCTTATAAAAACATGTCTCTCAGGTGACTGAAAAATGGCTGTGTAGATACAACAAATACTACTACAACGGAGACTAAGATAACACATGTTACAATTAATTTGTCTTCCTTGCGTTCTTCTTATACGACAAACACTTCTAAAACAAAAAAGCAAAAAGCCGCTACTGCTACTGCTTCGGCTACTCTTACTGCTACTGCTACTGCTGCCGCTGCCGCTGCCACTGCCGCTGCCACTGCCACTGCCGCTGCCACTGCCACTGCCACTGCCGCTGCCGCTGCCACTGCCGCTGCCACTGCCGCTGCCAGTGCTGCTGCTGCTACTGATAGTGCTACTGCTACTGCCACTGCTACTGCCACTGCTACTGCCACTGCTACTGCCACTGCTACTGCCACTGCCACTGCCGCTGCCACTGCCGCTGCTGCTGTTGCTTCTGATAGTGCTACTGCTACTGCTGCTGCTGCTGCTTCTGCTGCTGTTGCTGCTGCTACTGTTACTGCTACTGATACGGCTACTGATACTGCTACTTCTACTTCTACTGCTAGTGCTACTGCTACTGCTACTGCTACTGATTCTGCTACTGCTGCTGCTGCTACTGCTGCTGCTGCTGCTACTGCTACTATTGATAATAATTCTCCTTCTACTTCTCTTTCTAATATTGCTAGCGATGCTTCATAATTTATTTTTAAATGTATCATTTTGTTAAAACAGGAAAGAACTGTTATATATATTTTCCTAAAGGGATCTTTTCACGCTTTGGTAAATTGACAAAATTGAAAAAAGTTGTTTCAGATTCGTAAGTTTTCGTTTTAGTTATGATATTTGTGAGGAAACAGTAATACTGAACATTAACCATGCTCTAATATAGCCATTATATGCATCTTTTGACGATTTTAAAACCTAAAAATTATAAAGCGTTGCAACGCGAAACGATTGAATAATTTGGAGAGTTCTGTTTTTGTCGTTAAATTTTGTGAAACTACGAAGATTGCTTATATAAGGTATAAAATACGTCGAGAATGTGTACTCGGCGGAATAGCTCAGTAGGCTTAAGCGTTTATACTACAGGACTCTGCCAGGACTCCAGGGGTCACTGGTTCGAACCCTGCTCCGGGCAATGTACATTTCCTTTTTTTTTTTTTTTTCTTGATTTTTTACTGGAGCTTTTATGATCCAATGTTTACATTTATCAATATAAAGCATTTAATGAATAAGTTTAAAAAAATGCCAAAATCTGTGAAAAGGCCCCTTTAAAGGTGTAAAGAATCTAAACTTTTCTGCGATTAAAGTTTTATTTAACTGGATTAGTATAGGCCACATAACAGACGCTATTGTACTGATTTGTACTAAACATCATTTTGTCATAATCAACAGTTTTAACATGCCGCAGTTTCCTTGGAAGTTGACCATTGATTGGAGTTATGTATAAAACATTAACAAGGTATTTGTTGACAGTTTGTCCTGTCACAATTATATATTAGTTGAGCCAAACGTGTGATAAAGATCCCTTTTGGGGTGGCGATAAATACTATTCATATTGTTCAACAGTGGGAGACTGAGAAAACATATGTTACAATTAATTTGTCTACTTTGCCTGCTTGTTCTTTATATATTTTTCTTGCTAATCGTTTAAGTTTAGTTTTAGTTAAGTAGGTATATCAATTTACATTTTTTGATAGATATTTATTTGGATAGTAATAGTATGTTTTATTTGACTTGACATCATTGAACCGGTTTATTCATTGATAAGATCGGGATCTCCACAGGTGTTTAATCTCGATTGTTAGGTGGGGAGAAGGGTCCGAATGATAATGTTGTCGTCGGCTTACGAATCACATTTCACAAGTTTTAGACAAATATGCATACGTTATAAACCTAATTTAAGTATTACATAGATAATAACTTATCTTTATTTTGATGAACTACGTTTAAGGTATAAAACTATAATTATCTATGTGTTGTGTGCCGCATACATACCATCTTGCTTTTTTAAATTTGATCACAACGGTCCGAAGTCATAAACATTCATTATGCATGGTTGCTAAAGCACAGTGTATACTAACTAACCTATGTTTATTGTTGTTTGCTAGGGTTATTATTATTATGTTTTATTTTTTTTTATTTTAGGGGGGGGGGGGGGTGGGAGGGCTTTTATAGAAGATTTCAACTAGTCCTTCAATTAACGAAAAAAAATATTGGTATAGGAAATATAAAAGAGTAATAGACAGCTTCATTCATGCTGTTCTATTATGGTGTTTTAACGCATATAATTATGTATGGTTGATGAAGCACATTGTATGCTACCGATGTTTATTGTTGTTTGATGATGATGTTAAGTTGGTGTTGCTGTTGTTGTTAATGATGATGATGATGAGGAGGAGGAGGAGGAGGAGGAGGAGGAGGAAGAAGAAGAAGATGATGATGATGATGATGATGATGGTGGTGGTGGTAGTAGTGACGACGACGACGATGATGATGATTTTGATTATGATAATGAGATTTGAATTAAATTAATGCGCAAAGATTTTTCTTTTTAGCGGCCAAATGCAGATATCTGCGCTCGGCCGCTGTAAGGGTTATGTAATATTTGCAATCTACATAGGAGTCAATAGCAGATACCAAGCACCATATGCTTATGAGAAACAAAAGCAAAATATTGGCAATCGCTGAAATCTCGAATATGACTTAATCATTTTATTAAATGAAAACCGGTAACTATTTTAAACGGTTATTATATTGCAACAACTTAGCGGTGTTTATCCAAAAGACCATTGTTATAATTACAGGGACGTCAATAGGCCAAACTATTCAGGAAATATGATTTGAGTCGTCAAGGATAGATTTTGAGATCAATGTACGTCCGATGAGATTTAAAGGGAGTTGGAGGCGTAGGGACAGATTCGTTCGAGTACGCGATCATTTGAGAACAAATTATGTTGAAGCTTTATCGGAATTCCGGAAATTTGCGATCGGTACCGATTTTTCCTGGTTCTTTTTTATTGATTCTGATAAGTTAGCGGCCGGCACAGACATGAATATTAACTGACGAAAACCTCTTCGCTACTTTCCGAAAATCTTCGACATGTTGCAAATATCCGTAATATTCCGCATTGTACTCACCAGAAATTGCAACTAGAAAGACTACAATAAATCAATTAGCTACGGCTCGGGCGGGGATTTACCTTTTATCCCTGTAAGGGACCTAATGCCCCAGACTACCGGCTATTTTTTCCGGAATTCGAACTTGATACACTTGATATCCCTGAATTAAATATTTATATCCGCAATTTTGATCTCTAGAGTGCTGACTGTTAGTATTGTATTTGACTGGAATGACTGTCGATTATGTGTTTTTAAGATTAAAACAAGCTTACGAAGAACTTTGTGTTTGCTTTTTTGTACGCTTTCTTTTTAAAAATGTATTGTCCGCCACGGACGCAACAATTGACCAAATGTACCAGATTGTGGTCTCTTTAAAGTGCTATGTTTTTACTGCCGTGATATCTTTAACAAACTACACATTATTGATCGTGGACGTTTTATACTCTTATTGAATTTGTTTCCCCAAAATATGCTCTTCTATTAGTAGATGTTTAGGTGACGATGTTCTAATTATAGATCTTACACGGCCAAGAAACACTAGATAGGTCTTTGCAAAGAGAGCTGTTGGATATCGTGAATGCGTTCAATGTGGCCTGTTTATTTCAGAAAGCTATGTGCAATGTTTTATGGGGATTTCTATCAAATTGCCAATTGCAAAATTTGATTTAATTCATTCGGACCTACAAGCGGGAAACTTCTTCATTAAAATTCAATGGGCTTTTAAGAAGTTCGTTGAAAGGCCAAAGGACTAGGTTCACGAAGCAGCTTTATATGCCCTATGAAATTGTAAAAAAATAAGTTTCAAAAATCATCATAAATTTGGTATATTTGTGGAGCTTAACATCTTATCTGTCTCATTAAAAAGCACTTTTGCCTTA
The DNA here is from genome assembly GCF_020536995.1 of Dreissena polymorpha. Taxonomy (NCBI): domain Eukaryota; kingdom Metazoa; phylum Mollusca; class Bivalvia; order Myida; family Dreissenidae; genus Dreissena; species Dreissena polymorpha. The sequence continues at coordinate 200,512,793 of NC_068355.1, forward strand.
CAAATTGCGTTAAACATCTCTACAATTGACCACAAACATGTATAGTTCAGCAAAATAACCTAAATTTTGACAATTTTTGGACATTTAATGACATAATAGAATATGAAGGCAAGTTTCCCACACTTTCATATTTTAAGTTTTGATTCATATTTCGGAGTTAGATGCAATCAAAAAATTACTTTGTGTCGGAAATATGCCTTCATATTTAATTTTGAACTTTTGTGAATTTTAATATTGGTAGATGTAAGTTACAGTGTAACCCAAATGCCTCGTTGTTTTGCACATTAAAACACAAAGTAAATTATATGTGTTTTGTTGTTGAATCATACTGTGGTTATATTTAGAACACGTTTTCCATGCACAGTGTAATGTGTCTTTTCATTTATGCGAAGATAAAATATTTTTTTGTAAATATACGAATTTTGTTAACTACTGTTAGTAAGGGCATCAACTCTTGCATGATTGTTTACATCGCTCCATGACAACATGTAGTCAACACTCAGATCGATAATTTTAAAGGATCACTAGCATTCACGTAAGTTTTAATCTTTATTTTACTTTCATACATTTAAAATTACCATTTTAAATGTTTTATTATCGTAAAAATGGTGTTCCTTCTGTTGAAATAGTCAATAAATTGTTGACAGATCCATTCGATTATTCTGGTGTATTGCGACTGCAGACGACTCCAGCAATATTGTTGTGAAAACCGTTGTTTTCTATCGCAATTTATATATAGTTGTATAGAATTGGTTGAAAAAATGTTCAAGCTTTTGAAAACATGCAAGTTGAGAGAAATTACGATTTAAACAATTAAAACCATTTAAGATGACAAACGACACTTGCAGTGAACGTCATATTGCTCAATAAATATACATCATTATCGATATTTTGACGATTGTCTGTGTGGTGTAATGGATGTAGTGTCAGACTTCCACGCGGATGGTTGTAGTTCGATTCTCGATAAAGTCATTTTTTTTGTTACAATAACTGCAAAAATAAAAACGTAACTTTGTAAAAAATATTGCACCTAATTTTTTAACGTTTTTTTAGTATTATATTTGTGTTAAAGAGAAACATCTAATATAATTTTTCTTTTTCTTGCAGAATGCCTCTCAAAGCGTGTATTTTATGCGAAAAACGGCTCAAAATACACCAACGCCGTCCTGTAAATAAACATGTCGCAAATATTTAAAAAAGAATTTCCTGATAGAAACAACACAAGATCAATTTATTTGTGGCAAGTGTAGTCGGCCAGCGTATTACGCTGCATCACAACAACCTTCTTGTGCACAACAACCTTCTTGTGCCTCTACCAGCTCATTGCCGCCGCAAAATGTTCTCCCAAACAGTCCTCCTTCAATCAAATTGAATATTAAAACAACATCAAATAGCCATGCTTATTGTTTCATTTGCAAGAAACCTGGACCAAAATTGATTGTCGTTCCTACTTCTACAAGGACAGAAACCTTCATTCAACATAATATTTTAATAACAGCGGAAAGTAGGTGTTGTCCCGGTCATTTCAAGCAAAATGGTACATCCTTTGAAGAAAATGTAATTTCAAAATTGTCTACAATAGACAATGTTTTTTTAAACAGATCATCTCTTCTTAATCTTCTTACTGCAGTTCGAGAGTACTGCGTATGTTCAAAAAGTAAGAGGCTGTCGTTTGATGACTTAACAACTTTCAGTGAAGAAGACTTGTTAAATCTTACCGGCATTTCGGTGTCGAACTTTTTAGCACTCTTGAAAGCCGTCGAATTATCAATAAGAAACACGCCTGCTAGAACTGTAGCAACTACTATTGGAATTTTCTTGTTTAAGTTAAAGTCAGGTCTATCAAATAAGGTCCTGTCAACTTTGTTTGACGTTTCAAAATCAAGCGTCAGAAGAGCCATACAAACATCCAGAAAAGTACTTTTGACCGACTTTGTGCCTTTTAATCTTGGCTTTTCACACATTTCACGCGAAGATGTAATAAATAAACATACGCGTAATTTGGCACAACTTCTTTTCACGGAAAATAAGGAACAAGTCATCCTCGTTCTCGACGGAACATACATCTACATTCAAAAAAGTGGAAACTTTCAATTTCAACGGCAAACGTATAGTATGCACAAGGGAAGACCATTAGTTAAACCCATGGTTATTGTAACAACATCAGGATATTTTATTTCCGTAATCGGTCCATATTTGGCCAACAGCAAAAATAACGACGCATCAATTCTGCATCATATAATTAAAAACAACATCGAAGAAATTAAAAACTGGGTCAAAGAAAACGACATATTTGTTGTCGACAGAGGCTTCCGTGATGCCACCTCTCTGCTTGAAGAGCTCGGGATCCACGCGCAGATGCCGTCATTTTTGCCGCGAGGAAGCAAACAACTACCAACTGATTTGGCAAACTCTTCACGGCTAGTTACAAAGGTATGTTTGCTTTATTTGCACAATACACCGTCAGATTATACGCTAAAACATGAACAGCACAATGTGGAATAACTATGTGCCATTTATAGGACCCATGTAAGACGATTTAATAATTACTGAAAGGGTTATACCGTGTAATGCAGATGTAACGGGTGTGTAATACTATATGTTCGGAGAAGAAACAAAAAATCGCCTTTGTTTAAGCACCAAATAAACATTGACGATGCAAATTGAAATCTCTACTTTGTATTTTTGTCTTATTATTATAATTAATTGTATTGTTATGTTGAAACGGAAATGAAAATGAATATATAGTATTATTATTTAATCTACAAATGAGCCCATGCATGAAAGTCTTATGTCAGCATACCGATCTTAACTTAATTTCTATGCATCGGATCAATTAACTAATGTTTATAGGGGAAAACATCGAACGCTGTACGGTAGTGAGCTAATTTAAACCAAATATAAGCTGTAAAGTTGAGTTATTGACTTTTAAATATTTTACAATACCTTTTTAGGTAAGATGGGTAGTTGAAGCGGCTAACGCTAGAATCAAGCGGTGGAAGTATTTGGACCACATCTTGCCAACGAATCAAGTGCCATACATAGGCGACTATATTAAAATTATTTGTAGTTTATGTAACAAGTTTCTTCCACCTTTGAGTGCCAACTGTGAATCGTCTGAAGATTTTTTATGTGCGGAAAGGATGATGGCCAAACTAAAAGAAGAAAATAAATTGCAAAAATTTGTAGAAGATAATAACCTCCATCGCCGTAGTATCAGTAAATGGTCGTCTGTTAACGAATCTGTTTCCAACTTTCCTCAACTTGACGAAACAATGCTTAAACTCCTGACGCTAGGCACCTACCAGTTGAAGCTCTGTCCGTCTTACATTCAAGAATATATGGGCTCTGAATGCACAATCGATGTGTTCAGAGAAACTTGTGATCTCATTCGTGTCCGTCTTCAAAGCCGTCATATTTCATCAAAGACTTATCAGGTCTGGATTCAATATGACTCAGACCATGTTAAAGCATGGTATTGTCAATGCCGGGCAGGTGCGCGTACTGTTGGCACGTGTTCGCACGTTGCATCTGTCATTTGGTATTTGTCTGGTTTATCCGGGCCAATAAATGATTGTGGCATTCAGGACTGGGGCAAATATATTGATGACGCGTCTCATGTGCCACAAACTGTGGACACTTCCGACTCCGAGTCAGATGTCAGTACTGTTGAGGAGTAAATAAGTCTTAAGTCTTTGGAATATTTTTGACGGAATATATCGACGACTAAGGTCTTATTTACTCCTCAATATGTCGGTATTTTCTACTGGTAAAACTATCTGAATTAGCTAAAGGCGTATCTCGACTATAACCTGTAATTGTTTCAACAGTCGGACATATTGTATTAAGCTTTTATATATTATGTAGCGGAAAGATACGTAATAGAAGTTTTATGGTAATAAAAATGTTTAAACCTGGCAAAATATACATTTTCACAAACAGATCAGCCTTAAGTACGGGATCCGGATAGTGCCAGCCATAATATCGATCTTTCATCAAGGGCGACACATGACACACGAAGCGATACCCGATATTTTGCGCGACAGTCGCGGCGACGCAGGGTAATTTGCGCGACAGTCGCGGCGACGCAGGATAATTTGCGCGACAGTCGCGGCGTCGCACGAGATATTCAACGCGACATATAGCCTTATGGGCTACCTACACAAGGGCGATGTATCGTGTTAAATATATCGTGCGTCACCGCGTCTGTCGCGCATAATATGGTGCGTCGCTTCGTGTGTCGCCCTTGATGAAAGAAGGGCGAGATTATAGATGGAACTATCCGGATTCCGTACTTAATAGATACATATGTGCGTGTCACTTATAAGATTTATGTGAAACACCCGGTACATTCGCATTTATAGTCCCTTGCCAGCTGTTGTTAAAAGCTTTCGGCTGATAAAACACGTTAATCTGTTTGGGATGATAGGAATATTTAAATGTAATATTGTATCATTTTGTTACATAACTAAAATCCGTTGTCTGTGAAGTGAAAAGTATACACTCATAGATGAGACATTTGTACGTTATTTGACGTAATTAAGGTATATGCAGGACTGCTTGTGTCAGTAACATTTTGATACGTTGATGCGTTTGTAACGCTGAAGACGTCAATTCTTGTATAAAATACTGTTGTTTATGATATTTAATACCATGAAGTGTTGTGCATTATAATAAATTGTTATCATATGCAGGACTGCTTATGTCAGTAACATTTTGATACGTTGATGCGTTTGTAACGCTGAAGACGTCAAATCTTGTATAAAATACTGTTGTTTATGATATGTAATACCATGAGGTATTGTGCATTATAACACATTGTTATCATATGCAGGACTGCTTATGTCAGAACATTTTGATACGTTGATGCGTTTGTAACGCTGAAGACGTCAAATCTTGTGTAAAATACTGTAGTTTATGATATGTAATACCATGAAGTGTTGTGCATTATAACACATTGTTATCATATGCAGGACTGCTTATGTCAGTAATATTTTGATACGTTGATGCGTTTGTAACGCTGAAGACGTCAAATCTTGTATAAAATACTGTTGTTTATGATATGTAATACCATGAGGTATTGTGCATTATAATACATTATCATATGCAAGTCTGCTTATGTCAGTAACATTTTGATACGTTGATGCGTTTGTAACGCTGAAGACGTCAAATCTTGTATAAAATACTGTTGTTTATGATATGTAATACCATGAAGTATTGTGAATTATAACAAATTGTTATCATAATGTAATACTGGGTAACTGGTTTATTATTTTAAATTGCCAACCGGATGCTTGATGTTAAGCTTGTATTTAGTATGTACATTATTTGTTTGCATTCTAATTAAAAATCCGTTACCATAGTAACATCTTAATCATCAAAGATTCATTTTTTATTGCAGTAATTAAACAATTGAATAATACAATAATTAAGATATATTTTTAAGTTGTTCGGTTTATGTTGTTTGCCGATCGATATTTACTTTAAAAAGTGGCATATATCATATACATTTAAATTGTTTCCATGGAAACGGCAATTGTAGTTTCAGAAATTATTAATTAAAACTTACCTGCATATATTCCGATCAATTGGGTATGCATTAGGCAAAGTATGCTGTGCTTGTTAAATTATACTTTATATTCTTTGATTTCTTTGACAAAAAATGTAGAAAAATGTCAATGTCTTACTCGTTACCATGACAACCAACAACTATTTGTTGCTTTTTTACAACATGCTGTGTGTATTCAATACTCATGTACAATTTTATAATTTTCATGATGACGTATAATGTATATATATACGTTTGCAATTGATTTTTATATACCATAACAAATATTCTCACGTATTTATCATGTTGCCATAGCAACCATAATAAAGCGATACTAATTATAAATATGTTGTTTTCCTATATACAATAGTTTGCCCTATAAGATAAAAGTAAATTCATTTAATTCTGAAACAGGGCATATTTCAACCCTTCGTGAACCTAGCCCTTTGACGTTAAACAGCAACGCCGAAAAAATTGCTACTCAGTCTTATTTATCACTTTTTTTGTAAGATTTACCAGTAGACGTTCTTCAGTGAAATTAAGCAAACACACAGTGCCGACAAATATGGAAGGGTATTTAGGTAAAAATTACATCCTTCTTTGTGACTGTGTCATGATTCTTGATGGTACTTTCAATTAGTATGTAGACACCTTTTCATGCTTGATGACACTTACATCTTGCCTGATGTCCAATGTCTATTTACATTCTGCTTAATGGTATCATGCATGTGTACAGATGCAACATTCTTGTTCGTTAATTGCATGCTGCATATGTGTATGTTGGTTTGTGCAGAGAGACTTGTGCAATAGGCGCAGTGCATAATGAAATCAAATATTAATGCGTTTAATAAATTAACGCGATGGTAAGATGTGAGTTTCACCCAAGCACAAAGCAACATACTATCATGCATGATACAATGATGTCAATTGACAGTCATTCCGAAATGCTACGGAGGACTACGGAAATTTACGGCGTATAACGGAAATTTTATGTTATAGGAGAAGTTGCGCACCTTTGTAAGATATTTGCTACTGAACCGAAATTAACCGCGTGTTTGTAGACTTAACTTTTTTTTGGTTAATGACTAACCATAATTTTTGTACAGTAATTTACCTTCAATAACCAAAGAAAGTCTATGGATATATTTCAATATATGCTACTAATGCATGTATGCAGAGCTCCAGATAAGACGCTTAAAGTCGTAAAAAATTGAATTAAATTTAGTAAAAAAGTAGACTTAAATTCTGTGCGTACGGTTACACATTGGAAAAATAAAATAAGAATTCAAAATGTGTGATCATGCGTAAAACTCAATATCAATGCATATAATGTAAACATTTTATCAATGAGTTCCCACTCGTCTAGGCCCTCATTACAATTATGAAATCAACAGCACTTTAACGTTATTATGAATAACAGACCATCTTTACAACAGTCGAAAAGCCGAACGTTTTCCATTATATGGTCCTTTTATCGCAAAAAGTCTGCTGTAACCCGGCAATTGTCATTAGCTCTTCTTAGACTATAAACCTAAATGCGGATGTGCCAAAAATTATATTTACCTGAAAAAAAGAATTAATAATAGACTTTAAGGCTGGATTATTATAGAGTGTAAACCAAGATTTTGCTGAAAAAGTTATCTGGAACTTTGCATGTATGTTGAGAGGAAATCGATTACATAATTTCAAATTTACTAGAGTACTTTTATATTGCACCACATAAAATGCTTTAAAACTATAATATTGAAGTGCACATATAAACTTTATTATAGATGGGTAGGTATTTCGTGTCAATCTCTTTCACATATGAAAGAGCTGTTGGTCATGCTGCTTTAAGTACATATAGATGCATGACACAATTTAGATTAAGCAAAATAAAACACTAGGTATTTGCCAAGAGTCAAATATATACGAGCAGTAAGAGCGTAATCGTGCACAGCGAGACTTACTCATGTCGAATTGAAACTCTTATTCCTTTCTTTCGAAATAATTTCATGTGTCCGATCTAATATGCAATATGCCCGGTGTTTTTTTTTGCGGATTAATGCTCCGTTTTAGATCCATAATTAACGAATGCCTCAATATTTTCAAAAATTAACACCGGAATAATGTTCACCGACATTTTTTCATACAGATTGGATATAAATATTATAGAGCTTAACAAAAATACATTAAGCCCTGTTCTCCCGGCACACGTGCTGGACACACAGGTGGTTAGCGTGTGGCTATGATAATAATTAGTGAAAACATCTTTTTGAATGATAAATAATCGTATTAAAACGAAAAATCAAATTTTCTATAAAAAAAAATCACTACCGTTTTATATATAACAAGGTATCCAACTCGAAATCATCCGAAAACGGGGTGCATCGTTTTGAGCAGCCATTACTAAATTAATTTTGCAGCGATTTTCATGACCCGGTCTTATTCAACGCAGAAATGAATTTCCTTTTAGGAAATGTATATATATATTGTTATATTTCTACACATGCTGGGTCAAATTTTAAGAAATAAAGCTATACATAATTCGCTTGACCCAGTTGTTATCGATCAGACCGTATTTATGAATGAAATCTCCAGTTGTAAAGACACAACTCCGCATTGGAGCAATGAAATCACTCTTGTGTTTAAAATGTCAGTTGGTTGAAATGTATGTAAACAAAGGTTTGAAAATGCGCTGGACAGTTAGTTTTGATGCATAATTCTACGGCAAGCACGGTAAGAATGTTTTTTTCATACGTTTTATTGAATTATGGTATCGAGGTTCGTGAACTTTGCAGGGAAAATGCCCATTTCCCCGTGAAGATTTCAGTCATGAATACTGTCTGATCGATCACAGCTGGGTCACGCGAGTTGTGTATCGTGTTATTTTTTAAAAGTTGACCCAGTATTTGTAAAAATATTGCAAGACATATACATTTCCAGAAAGGAAATTTATTTCTGCGTTGAATAAGACCAAGATCGTGAAAATCGCTGCAAAATTGATGAAGTAATGGCTGTTTAAAACGATGCATCCCGTTTTCGGATGATTTCGAGTTGGATACCTTGTTGAATATACATTTAACTTATTTTTTTTAAGAAAAGTTGATTTTTCGTTATAATATGATTACTTATCATTCCAAAATATGTTTTCACTAACTAGTATTATAGCCACACGCTAACCACCTGTAGCTGGACACTTTTAAAAAACACTATACAAATTCAAGTACTTATGCACTTAATTGATTGTAAACAATGACGGTTGAAATCCGTGCGTGGGAATTTTTCTGGTAACCAAGAGCGACGTCAACGTTCATGACAAACCTGTTTATATGACATTTATTTATTGATTTTTTCCAACTTGATTGAAAATTATGTTTTATGATATTTTAATACATGTAGATGAAGTAGTTGTTTTCTCAACGAGGAGTACAATAGTTGTACAGTACTAGACACGAGTACTTGTAACTTTCAGGTTTCTCTGTATACCACAGACATTATATAGTCATAAAATGATAAATATGTGTTTATAGAAATTGTAATTATAGCATGGTAAACAGACTAGAGAAATCTGAAAGTTTCACGCACAGGTCTGTGGCAATGGGGGTTTGGGCTACTTTATAAATATGAGGTCGATATGCAATGCACATCGGTAGATTACGTCTACTGTAATTATTTGGACTAGGGAAGGGCCACAATTCCAACACATCAGCCCCGTTATGTTCTGAATTGCATCTTACAAATATCAAAAACATTCACGGCAGTCAATTCATTGTGTAAACTTACTGGTCTTCATGGCAATAATGAACGTATTTAGTTTAATGGAGATTATATAACGAAGGGAACTAATTCAGCTTATTCAGTTTACTAGTCAAAATGATTCGGATGTTTTCGCTTTTTTTCCGAAAAGTAATTTATTCAACATACGGAAAATAAACGCGCGCCACCTGATGTCATAATTTAGTAACTTGCATTCTGCTTACTGCCTGTTGCTAACTGCCGTTGTTAATGACGCTTAGTGGCAAAACCGATTATGACTGGTTTCAGGAATAATGAACACACAAACATTGGATAGTCACCAAGCATGTTGAAACAATCATCAAGTATAACCGATAGAGAACAAGCATGTTGGAACTGTCATGAAGCATGTTAGAATAAACATCACGCATAATGTAAATATTATTCATGAATGATGTAATGTTGCAGCAATCATCAAGTATAAACGAATAGACAACAAGCATGTTGGAATTGTCATAAAACAAATTAGAATAAGCATCAGTCATAATGTAAATATTCACCACGAATGATGTAACTTTTACCTAAATATCCTTCCATAGACATGTGTTGTTACTAAAATAGACATAGAGATTTGAGCATTGGGAGTGACCTAATCATACTGTGCTTTAGCAGTATTACGGAATACCGTTAGTGCCATCGTGGTTACACATTAAAATCCAGAGGGCGAGAACGCGAGAACGCGATAGTACGATGGCGACAATGTGACAATACGATGATGACAGGGTGACAATACGATGGCGACAATGCGATAGTACGATGGCGACAATGCGAGAACGCGATAATACGATGACGACAATCAGACAGTGCGATGACGACAGTGCGACAATACGATGGCGACAGTGAGATAGTAAGATGGCGACAATACTACAGTTCGATAGTGCGATAATACGATGACGACAGTGCGAAAATACGATGACGACAGTGCGACAATACGATGGCGATAGCTGACAGTGCGATAGTACGATGGTGCCAATGCGATAACGCGATAGTATGATGGCGGCAATTCGAAAATGCGATGGCGACAGTGCGACAATACGATGGCGACAATGCGATAGAACGATGGCGACATTGCGATGATACCACGGCGACAGTACGATATGACTATCGCATTGTCGCCCCCGTACTATCGCACTGCCGCCATTGTATTGTCGCACTGTCGCATTGTCGTCATCGTACTAGCGCGTTTTCGCAATCGTACGAACGCATTGTCGCCATCGTATTGTCGCACTGTCGTCATCGTACTTTCGCGTTCTCGCATTCTCGCCCTCTGGATTTTAATGAGTAACCACGGTGGCCCTAACGGTATTTTGTACAGTAAAGTGCGTAAAATCTGGTTTGGAATAACAATTTTTATGCCGAAAACAGATGTTGAAAACCCGACTTTGTTTTATAAGTAGTAGTCTAAATATACAATGAGTTTTCCGAGCATTAAATAAACATATTAAAATAAAATTCATGTTCGTATCAGTTGAAGTTCTTGTTAATAGTAGAAGCAAAGAACACAATAAAACGCTGATTGGGCTTACTAATTTGAGGCAAGAAAAAACACATCGCGCTATTATATATAACATATAACGCGCATCCGCAAAGTTCGAGCGCCCGTCTCGGTGCCGTCGTTTCCGGTGAAAGTTTCGCACAGGAGCTACCGAGTTTGGATATGAGACCACGAATCATGGCTTGACTTTATATATCAGTCAGCGTAGTACCTGACCAGACTGCGCGGTTGGACAAGCTAGGATGGACCAACTTCGGCCGCATATGACATAAGACCCATTTTCGCATGACGCGGGTCATCTGACCTTTATAATGTGTATATAGCTTTGAATGGAATTTGCACATAGTTTTTGGCATGGACTTATTGTTATGTTAATGTGTTGCACGCTTTCAAAAGCAGAGGGCATATATAAGATCAATTATACTACGAAGTTCATTTTCTGTTGCAAAATGAAATGCAATAAAGATTGTTACTCAGCGGTGTGTACAGTATGACAGCGTTGTCTGTCTGCGATGCATTTATACTGGTTCTAAGCTGGCATACTCACCAATTGGACTCAACCATCTGCTCGAACAAGAAATGATAAGTTCTACTAGCATAAACCTTTAATTGTAACTCATTTTAAAAATATTCATGTTATTTATATTATTCAATTTATTATTCAAAATTATAATTATTATTTCCTTTATTGTTGTTTTTCGCATTAAGAAACTTATTCGGCTTACGAAACTGAAAAATCCCATGGGAGAAAAAATCCCATGGGAGAAAAAATCCCATGGGATTTAAAAATCCCATGGGATTTTTTATTTTTTTAAACACGACTAAACGCATTAAAATATAGTAGTTGTTCATCATTTCATAAAATATGATGTTTCTTAAAGTTTCATGAATAAATCTCTCAAAATAAGAAAAAAATCCCATGGGATTTTTTTCTCCCATTTTAAAATGGGATTTTTTTATTACTAAATATTTTTATATATAATTGGCATAAAACCAATATACAGTCCTTAAATAACGTTAAATACTTGCAAACGCAAATAAAACACGTTTTTTAAAATGTTCAAAATCCCATGGGATTTTTCTCCCATTTGCAAATTATGGGAGAAAAAAAATCCCATGGGAGAAAAAATCCCATGGGAAAATCGAAAATCCCATGGGAAAATGCAAAAATCCCATGGGAACCCCAACTTTGCTTATAAATTTCATAGTGAAGAAAACGCGTTTTTGAGTAAAAATAACCAATTATTAATCAACGATAAGACTTTTATCGCATACTATGTCTCAAAGTAGCAAATCTTTAAGAAAAAGGGTACTTAAGTTTGCGAAATTTCGGTTTCGCAAAGTTTTTCCGGTGGCCGTTTTTCATTGAATACTATCAAAAGTTCAGTATTTGAAACTCTACATGCTGGGATATCAAACAGTTTCTTGCAATAGTTCTAAGTAGTTTTGTTGAAATGTTTACTGTACATCCAGTACATTCTGTTTTCCGACCGAAAAGTCTTCTCTTTTTTTTTTGGGGGGGGGGGGGAATCTACCATTCTACGAATCTTACATTCGTGAGTGTTTTTCTTCCCAGTAGAAAAGGATACCCCATTTATAAACTCGATCATGTGCCTTGTATAAAAACTAATCTTTCATATATGACTTAAAAAAACTGAGCAACTTACCTCTCGCGCGTGGCTTTTGTTGTTCTCTGTTATGGAAGTGCCATATTAAAGTATCAGCATTTCCAACGTGTTGTCAACACATTAATATGGTGAAACCAAATATGGGTGGAATGAGGATTTAAAGGATTATTTTAAAATGGTTTATTGTCAATTTCTGAATAATAACGCAATGTAACATAAAGTATTTACGTCCACAGTTGCTAAGCACGTAGAATGATTTAAAATGAGTGTGTACAGCCAGATTAAAAAAAAGAATATTTGAGAATTTGTAATCAGCGTATGGCGTCTGTTTTTTGAGAATATTTTTCTGCAGGGAAATGTCATCTTTAAATGATTTGATGTTGGAGAAGTGAGATTCCGGTTAAAATATCAGCAGAGGAATTCTTGCATACACTTGTCCGATTCAATCAACAGTTCTGCATTTTTGCTTTCATTTTATGACCAATATTTCAGGCTGGTAAAATAACATTCAAATCCTCCTTAATAACTGTTGTGAAGGCATTCAAATATCTCTCCGAACTGACGCAATCCTATTCTGGTGATTTAGAAGTCTTATATTAACTTATATAATTAAATTTCTACACATTTATATTATTTCGGGAAGTTCATATTAAGTTATCCCACTTGATCAAGTGTTTTCCTTTTTCTATCTTTTGTTTCTCCCGAACTAAAATGCAGACTTGCTGCACTTAATTTTTGACACTAGATATACAATTTAATTCGTTTTGCTAAAATCACCACTTGTTTGGAATGTGGCTCTTGCAAACAGTGGATAGTTGCTTCATGTTTTTTATGAGCACGTAGAGTATGTACATTTAAATGTCTTCATCTGATGCAATCATTCTTTGGTGATTGAGAAGTCGTATGTATACATGTACTCGTATAACTAAATTACTACACATTTAAATTAATGCGGGAAGTTAAAAGAAAGTTACCCCACATTATATTGTTTGTCGCTTTACAAGTTGTATTTCTATCGAACCAACATGTACAAGGGCTGCAATGCCTTTTTGATATCAGACAAATAATTTTTTCAAAAAAATATCACGGTTTTTCGTTTTGCTAACATCACCAATTGTTTGGAATGTATATCTTGCAAACAGTTCGACTTTCTGCATTTCGATTCTAAGCACGTACAGTGTGTACATGAAACAATAAAATATGTTTATTAAATAAACAGTTCATGCTTTGAGATAACACAATGTTAAATGCGCATGATTTATATCACCTAAGTGACTGTATCGTATATTTCATTTTTAATATTTCATCTACTTTTCCTATTCATTGTAACTTGCAACTTTTTAAAGAATAAAAAATAGAGCGGAACGCAAATGTGTAAGTTTTAAGCGAAGATCACGAATGGTATACCAGTAAAACTTTCATTTTAAACGTGTCTCCAAAATATTAAATAAATACTCAAATTGTGAGAATTAGCATGAATGAGTAATTGCCTAATTTATTCAATATTCAAACAGAAAAATTTCGAATGTCCACCTTCAGGTTTGGTTAAGTTTTACGACTAATAAAAACATGCCAGTGACTAGAAAAACGAACCATGGACATTCAAAATGAGTTGAGATAACGTCGATTTTTCGATAAAATTTAATGGCATGATACCTGTATTAAATCAGACTGAGTTTGAATATGAAGAATACAACTTAGGTATCGTTAAATAGCGTTTTGCGTTCACAAGGTACTCACATTTATAAATGGCCTCAATGATCTGTCAGTGGATCCTTAGTAAATATGTACGTTTTGTCTCAAATATAATTACGTTGGTTTGTATGCCTTGATAAGCCCTGAAAACATCTAGTTTCATATTTTATCTAAATACACAATACATACATATACTAGTTGTTATATACAATTTCTAATGAAACAGTACTACCCAGCTATGCAAATGGCTAAAGAGTCACTAATTAGACATGGATATGTGTAGCCGTCTTATGTCTGTTAACGAGTATGTGGTAAAATAATCACTGCTTTCAAAAAGAATATAGCATTTATAAATGTCTTTACAAATGTGTGTCTTTAAGTAGAAATCTTTTATAAATAAAGCAAATTTATATGGTACTCGTTTATCAGTCATTAGGCATTTAGGTCTGTTAATATAGTCCATACGAATCAGGTCATGTATTATTGCTATGATCGAATTATAGAACATAATTCTAAGGTTTGTATAACAGGAACACTCACATAAGAAGTGGTATTCTGATTCGATTTTATTTGGTTCCGTGCACAGTAAACACAGCCCCTTTTCAACCTTCAGATGTCTGAACCTCCGTGTTCTATGCGTAGTGGCATGTTATAGGTCTGATCTGCGCATTAAACGATCTGAGGTGTTTCGGGAGGAACATTGCCACGTAGTTATCGCACACATAATGATGTTTTATTTACCGATATGTTCTGAGTTTCGGCTGTGTTTCGATGCCCTGTGTCCATTTGTTCGATTTTCTCATAGTGTTTGGTGGCCCGACTGAGTAAACAATGTAGTGAGATGTTGCCCATCGACCTGGATTGAAATAAGTTCTGGGGATTAAGTGAGTCAATGATGTCTTTAATGTCGGAGTTCCAGCTCTTATTGTGAGAGAAGTCCCAATTAAATACTTTCTTTGTTAACCTTTCGTCTGGCATCTTAACAAGACGGTCCCACAGGCGCAGCATCCCTTATGGTGTCTTGCGGTAGTATTGCCACCCCACATAGCCGTAAATTACTATATTAGACGCGTGCTTTTGCACACAAAGGAGGGGCTCGAATCGCCCTATGTTGTATAGTGTCACATTTCGAGTATGTTTTGTATCCCGAGACCCATGAATCATAATCCATCTGAAGAATAACACTGCTGGTATAAAGTTTGGTGTATACGGTAAACGTAAGTCCGTTAATTGTTTTTACTTTAGTTAAAATCCCACCGAGAGCCCTGTCTGCCGATTCCGCCAGTGTGTTAGCGGTAACGGAGAAGTAAAGCGTGTCTGATAAAATGCACCCGAGGTATTTATAACTGTCCGTTAAGTTTATAGCGTGCCCTCGTATTATAAAGGTACACGCTGTTTGTTGTTGACTTTGTTTTCGGAAATGCATATCGCTCGGTTTTGAAGGATTTGTTTTCATGCGCAATCGTTTGAACCCTCATCGACTTTATCCAGCATCTTTTGGAGATTTTGTTCGCTTTCGCTTAAAATTAATATGTGGTCCTCGTAAGTCGCATACATTCATTTTCACCGTTGATCGTTATACCACAATTCATTTCAAGAGTCAGATCATTTATATAGAGGCCAAATTACGTCGGTGAACTTATGTTTCCCTGCTCGACTGAACATTCAATATTAAAGTAGTCGGTTGAGTGAATGTTAATATTCACCCTAGCTTTCGAAGATCTGTACATATGACGTAGAATTTGATAGAAACGCCCGTTCGCACCGATTGCTTGTTTTGTTAACAGACAATGCCTGTAGGTTCGCCTTTGTATGCTTTCGCTTTGTCAAAAAGTTTTTGGAATTCTCTCTCCCAAATTTTTAAGGTCACTGTTATTGTCGGTCACTATGTTACCGTCTTCGTCGAATGTTTCCGTGGCTACTTTGGTGTTTCGTCGAGGGCCTAGCGCAAGTCGTCCAAGATTTTAAGTTAAGTGCATTAAAATGTTAGTCCTTAAAATTACATACTTTTTATATATACCAAGCCTGCGAGATTATTCATTATAAACGCTTGTATAAGATAAAAATGTGTTAAATGTATGCTACGTACACGTGAACCTTCCTAATATTCGTAGATAAGGAAGCCCCTATAATTTGTTTCAGTCATTTACGAGAGCCTGTCATATAATGTAATTTCCTGCAGACGTGGTGAAACAAAATTACATACACTTGCATTACTAACTAAGCTATCATTGTTGTTATTTCGAATTCTCCTTCAAGAAACTTGGCAGCGAGTGATTCGTCTTTCGGAAACAGCAAATGTTTTGTCGAGATTGACGGCCATGAAATATGCAATTTAAACTAATACGCTTTAAGAATGTTTCTATTTTGTTTGAAAATTAAGTCAGATTGATAAAATCCTTTTAATCGAGCTTAAACAAAACAGTTTATACTATTGTTCGCAGAGAATCAAACATTATTGTAACTTGAACTTCAACAAACTTACCCAAAGCAATGTATTTATTATTCTTAGATCATTAAAACGTATTTGCCAAATTATTGTTATTATACGACAGGCAAATTTAATAATACTTATGATATTTGGCTGGTATATTGAAATACTATACCGTGATTTCAATTAAAGACGTTTATTGTAGATCTATACAATATTCGAAAGGTTGATTATCTTACTCGTCCGCCTCTTACTATATTATTAACGAGGTAAAATGCCATTGTATGATTCATATGGCATTTGTTTTGCCATTTTTACAGATTTAAAGAATTGTATTACCATGAAGTTTTCTGAACTCATAACATTTATCACGAAACGTTCATAAATGGTCACGTTTTTGTGTCATTAGTGAAACAAAACATGTCTTAAATTTCTATGTTTCCACATCACTCATTTCTTGCGTTTATTAATTTTGTGGAAATGTAGAAAACTATATAATGTTAATGTTTGTAATATGTGCATATAGTATATACGAGGATGTCCGCCATTCCGGAATTCCGTAATATAAATCACTTTTTATTTTTAATATATATACCACAATAAGAAAAGCACATCAATTGATAACGTCAATATAGAATGAACATACTATACCTCGCCATTAATAACAAAAATATCTGGCAAAATGAAACGTGGGTTATTAATTACAAGATCTTTCCGTACAGTATTCAACATACTTTGTGTAGACGCGTAGATATGATGTACATACGCGAAAAAGATTTCAAAAAATATATTCACGGAAAGAATGGCAACATTGTTAGTCATTCGGGACTGACCAATAATGCGCGTGACTCCTTTATTTGTTTTTGTATTTGTGAATCTATTTTATTTCTTCTATTGTATTTATATGCTAGTCATTTTAATGTTTAGATATCTAATGTTAACATAATATCAATTTTGTAGAGTTTCTCGCTAGGTCGTTCATAACATTAAACTGTATATTGAAGCGTTTTACTTTCCAATATGAGTGACGAACGATCTGCGAGGTGGCGTTATTTTCATTTCAGTACAAGACAGGGTTTTATGGGCAATTTAGAAACGTGTGCAAACAAACGAAACCTGCGATTCAATTTATACAGACGTATTAAACTAGTAGGTTTTAGTTTCTACATCGAGAAAATCATGATATACAAAAAGTAATGACATTACAAAGTAAAGGAATTAAGAATACGGTTGCTATTAACGAAAGTACATAATTATTTCGTTTTTGTATGATGAATTATTCTTGCTTCCTTCGTGGCTTGTTAGTTAATCTTTCTTCCTATGCTTGTTACCTGACGCGATTAATTAAACATGTACTGCTACAGATCAGCGCTTGACGTACTGAACTGATTGTGCGATGATAACAAGTAAACAAGTTATGTCAAATTTATAAATTACCTCTATGAACATAACCACGAACCAAACTATCGCTGTCATCTGCTAGTATGCCTCAGTGTTTAAAACAGAAGACCAATTGTCAGCTTTTATATACTACGCATTTACAATTGACTACAGGTCATCGCCTTGTAACGGTCAACTCTCAATTTGGTTTTGACCGTTTCAATTTTAAATGCAAATATTACCTTATAAGTATATTATCTTTCTTTCCCTTTCGTTTCTGTCGATTGATAAATTATGTGCAGTAACTACTTTAACCTCCGCAGTCAAAAATATTGGATGAAGAATGATTCGTTAACACAGAAGACGACTGTTTTTTTTTGCGAAACAAATAAGTTGTCACATATTCATTTACTATTTTACTGTAAAACCGACATATAGCAGCTAATACAAGACGGCATGAACGAGTGCACTGGTAAATACTAGATATTGAGAAAATAAATTGCCAATATCAATTGACTTTATATTATCAATTAAATGTTTTCAATGTGCATTGCAATGCTGTAGGGTTAATTATTATTCAATGTGTGCGAGGTTAAGCATGCTTTTTCAATCGGGTCTGACCAAACTGCTTAAATCACGTAAATGTCTTATGTAGCCATGTATATGCATGCTATCCTGTTTTGAATGGCAAAGGGTCACTTGTCTTCAATAAAAGACATTGGATATTAACAAGATTTTCTTTCCTGATGATGTTTTAGCGATTAATATTTTCTATATTGGTTTATTTGAAAAAATATCGCGGAATGACGTTGTATTGTACGTGAGTAGATGCGTGACTTTTATTGGACATTCTCATGCAGCTAGAATGTTCATTGGTTGAGACGCGGTTATAGGCTTACATATTTAGATTCCTCGTATTCGGAACAAAGCTGAGTGGTCTGTGAGCGTCGGTGCGCAGGTGACGCCTTATTACACACAGTAATACTGTTTGTATGAAGAGGAAAGATTTAATTAATACATTTATTAATGTGTGTGAACAATAAGCATTGAACATGCGTGTTAATATTATGTTATGAACAAACCATTGTAAAAAATTAAACAATACAAATACTATATGTATATTTTTACTATTGTATTATTGTTATTTATGAGTGAATGATAATTTCGGATAAAAAGTGAAACGAAAATGTTCCGTTGTCATGTGGTATGCAGCCGAAATTCGTAATTATCATTAACGGCTGGATTTGTGATTGTGTTGTTATAAATCAGTTATGGACTTTATTGGGAACTCGAGTTCAAAATTGGTAAGTGTAATATATTGCTGTTTGACGCAAAGTCAAGTTCCTTTCGATTTTGAGTTTACAAAAGTTTCTTATTTTTAGTTCTTTAAATCAAATATATTCAATAAAACTTTCACAACATATCAAGTCATTCATATATTTAAATAGTGGTGTTTTTTGCAAGAAAACCGGTATGTAAAGGGGTCCATACACTTTCAGTAATATGTTCAATTAAATTGACTTAATGCACTCGGCGTTCAGATTTTTTTGCCTTAAACTGCAACAGTTTTATTAACTAATTATTTTGTTTTATTTGTGATTTATATGTAGGTCGGGATATTTCTTCCAAGTTTTGTAACTTCTCTTCGAAAAAAAAGAAAAATAAGTAAGTAGAAATATCTGGCAGGAAATTAATAGATAACCAAACAGCAAACGCCCAAATGATATTTAATATGCCATTGTATATGGCAAATCATTGTTGGTTATAAAAAATAACTTAATCAGAACCTGCTTATTAAATCACAATGAAAGCAAACCGCCAGTTATTGTGTGCGTTGCTGTGCAATTGCGCTTACTTTTTAAATCTGGATCCGATTAGCAACAAACTAGTGCACCTTATTATTAACTTTAATACAACATCACCATATCAATTACATTGATTCAATAAATATATGCAATTTCAGATGTCAATAATTGAATCAACCTTCAACAAAATCCAAAAATTACAATATAATTTCCACTTTCACGCATTGAGAATATTATTGACCATTTTATTGTAAGTGTATATGGCCATTGCATATTCAGAACTCAATATTTATAGACGTGGTTGTTGGACCCATCTTTGTATGCAATAACCGCCAACATTACATATATATAAAATAAAGCCACAATAAATGTGCCATATTATTTCGTTAATGGATGTTATAAGATGTTATAACAAACACACAACACAGCAAGAAATGCTTTTTTTCTTGGAAATTGGAACATTTAAAAGTGAAACCTAGAAGAGAAGTCTCGGACTGATACTGTATCCCAATCGCCATCCAATCACATAAGCAGTGACCGCCACAAGCGATTGCAACTAATAATGCCGATCCCATCTAGAAATGTATTTACTTTAGGTTGGGGAATGTAGGTAATTAACGTATTCATATCGCCGTCCATTCTATCTGTCAGTTGGGGCTTGAAGCAGGCATAAGTGTTACAACGGTTTAACAATAGGCAATGGCAAACATAAAGTGCCAAGACCGTTAAATTACCAATTACCTCAAAGTTCGGTCATTGTTCGCCTTGTGAAATTGCGTAGATATTCACTCCTCTTTAAGTGATACATGCTAGAAAGGGTTATATAATTTTAGTAATGATTGGATAACATGTAATTCTGCCGGTGAATATTTATTATTTTTATATTTGACACCATTTCAAAGTTTGCAGCACATTCAATTTGCTTTAGTACATGTATCATACATAAGAAAATATATCAAATGTTTAAATAACAATAACAGTTTCACTTATGTTGTGCCCTTTCTGTAACTATCACATGCATGTTCACCCAATCGCTCTCGGTTTGATACTATACTCTTTCTTGTCGGGTTCAGAAAATTTTATAATATTATATAGGATTGATGATAGCTAGCTATAATTTGCCTTTTAACAATTTCCGAAGTGGTTTTCCTAAATTTTAAATAATCCATATTTCCCAAAAACCGTCACTTACGAGACATTCCTTTATATTTGATATCCATTTGTTTCCGTCATGAAATTATGTTCTTTTTACAATGTGATCGTTATGAAAATTGATTAAATTATACCAATATTTTAGTCCATGAATTTGCCGCCATACATAAAATTAGATTTTACCGATTTCTATTCTATATTCTTTTCTATATTCATCTTTGAAAGGCCATACATATCTTATGATTTATACTGTTAAACAATTGTTGGTAGTCTACAAGTATACAAAACAAGTTTTCTTTTTCGCTCGAACTTTTGCAATCATTTGAATGTATTAGAAGAAAACAGTATTATAAATATACAATCATGCATGGTTTTTTTTCCTTTTGGGAATCAGAATAGATCGCATATTAATGTGTCATTTTGTGTCGACCAGTTTCTTAACTTATTAAAAAGTATCTGAGAGTATGTTTCTTATGGTAATATTAGTTGTTGATGACAATGAACTGTCAGTTAAATTTCTCTAATGTTTCTATACAAATTACATAAGCGCATAAAATAAATAACATGATCCATCAGTTAAATGTCTCTAATATTTCCATACAAATTACGTAAGCGCGTAAAATAAATAACACGGTCCAATACTATAAATGTGTCTATACACACAGGCAAAGTTAAGTATTGTCCAAGTATTCATCTTCGCCCTGTGACTAGAATATATGGTCAGTTATTGAGTAAATTCTCTTAAGAAAGATAAAAACCAACGTTAATCTTTGTGGAATTTTCAATATGTATGATTTTGCACTACAAAACGATACTAGAATGCATAATCATCAATAATGTGTGAAAATTTTAGTAGGTTAAATTTAAGTAAGTATTGATACTTATTTTAAGTCTGTTTTAACGTTATAAAGAAATGTCAAAATAACACCGTGAGGTGTGCCTCGACAGCAATATGGTCTCATTCTCGTAAATATTCTATTTTTAGGATGTATGACGTTTTGATCATGTGGCGTTTCTGCGAAATATATACTTAGTGTATATTGCATCAGATTCTCGATAAAAAACGCTATCACAAATTATAATCAATGTCAATGATTAAAAAACCCAGAACGATACATATTCATTTTTTGGAAGAAGATGACCCGATAGACGATGATTGGCTACAATCTGTTTTCTTAAACTCTCAAGTTTCAAACAAGCCGTCATGTTTGTCATGATAACGATGTACATGAACCAAACCATGATCAAGTGTTCAATAATAAAGGCATACATTGCTATGTTTATGATAAATGTCATGGGATTTAAAAATAAGCATCATCTGATTTTGCAATCTGGCTTAGGACAAACGAAGACCGCTCACATTAACGTCGTTAAACTGCTGTTACCGAATGTTTTGACGCATGCGATGTTTAAGACATTGTTCTAAGACTTTTTAACTTGATTTTTCACACGGTCAAAACTTTTTTTCTCTCAGACATTCGACAATAATTCCGCCATCTGATGTACACCAGCAAATCAAATGTGTATTACCATATACACTAGTCAATTCAAAAGCTCAGTCAAAGTGACCAATTCTGGAAACACCTTAGTCTTGAAAACATTTGCAGTTAAATTACAAAACTATATGCAGTGAAATGCCGTAAAAATAGAAATAATCCGACATTTTAGTTCATTTAATTTATCGGTTACGGAATAAACACTGAAAATACGTTTCGCTAATATTTATGTTATAGTGTTAATGTAGTTATATGCGGCTTGCAAATTATTGAAAGGTAAATGCAAAAACCTGTATCTACACCGAGTAAGTGACTATTTTTAATACAAAATTACCTTGGCATTATACGAGTTAGAAGTGAAAATGCTATATTTCAATGTCAAATCCATAAAGAATAACACAAAAAAATGTCTTCAAATGTCCAATTTACAAGGTTGGCGTTGCATAAAGCATTCCCGACATGACAGGAACCATTTATCATCAGGGAACATCCTGCAACCATCTTGTTACCGACTGACGATGTTTGTGCAATTCATTAAATTTGCTTTAAAAGTGTACTTTAAAGAATTGTAAACCGTGAATAATGATTTATTTAAGACTTGTCTTAATATGTGGGGGTAAAATGTATTTATAAAATAATGAATTGCTCACAGTATGGTAAGTCACTATATTAAGTTCGTATGACGTCCGACAATACTTTTTTCTTATCTGATTGACAAACGGTAAACGTGCGATAAGATTATTATCATACCAATTTTAACATTTTAAATATTAACCGCGTTATCAAATATTGCTCATCAAAGAATCATTAAGAAAATAAAATTCCTTACAAGAATCATTGTTTCATAATGTCATATTTTGTTTAGAGAGAGAGAGAGAGACAGACAGAGAGAGTACTATTCGTATTTTTGAATATTTTAAATACACAGCGATTTGACGAAATGTCATTACTATTATCTATTGTAAGAGACATCTAATAGATGCAGGCATATATTTATAGACCAACGATGTCATTCTTTTTAAGCTTCGGACGGAAAAATAGAAAAATAAAAATGTTAACTGTAAATCAGGGTTAAGTCTTAACTCATATGGATGGTCTTACTCAAGAAAAGCATTAATATCATACAATAGAGACGTCGTTGATATACAATCTGAACTCATGGCAATGCGTAAAGCTTATAAAGTGATTAACCCATTTATGCCTAGCGTCTAGAAAAAAGGCTTTGGAGAGTCCGCAAGGCATAAATGGGTTAAATCATAATGTAAGGTCGTACGGTCTGTTACTCATAGATTAAACGACATAGAGTTAAGTCCAATACTTAAATGGTGAGTTCTTATACTCATAAGGTAGCCATTCACTCAGGTAATTTTTAAAACTATGTACGCAAGATTTCACAATGTTAAAAGGTCACAATTTAAAAAGCTCGTTAATTTGTGTTTTTTGGGAGACAATTAAATTGGCTAAAATCGATGGGTATTATTGCCTTATGAATACTGAATACTAACGAAAGCTGATTAAATTAAGCTAGTTAAACCATTCTTTATAAAATGCAAATGAAAGCAAGGAATGATATATTTGTGTTACCGTTCAATTTTTTACATTTGTGAACAATACAAGTACATTCTCATATTATAGCGCTATTCAACCAACCAACTAATTTAAAACTGAAACTTTACAAAACAAAAGTCATTTCTCAAGGTTGACAAAAAATTACATTCAACAGCCGCTTATCATTTACTTCATGTATATACCTTGATGTAATGACTGATATGTAAAGAGACATAGCTGTAAATATTTTATGACAGAAATGAGAATTTTTTTTTGTTTTCAAAAGTGTGTACTTCTTTTACGTCGTTCGTTTACGAGCTATGTTTGCCTAACATTTTATTATTGATGCAAACATCATTTACGCATCACACAATATTTATTTCAGCGTTCCACAAAAACAACAACAACGACAACACGCATTTACTTTTTGCAAATTATACCTGTTAATATATGTATAAATTAACATTCCTTTTACAGCATGAGAGAAATAATTTATCTTCTTACAAATGTGGGATTTTTTTTTCACTGATGTGAATACATTTTTATAATATTTTTTTTTATTTAAGATCGTCACTGACTGCTTTCATTTTATGTTGTTTTGAGTTTTGATTATTGCTTTTTCTCGCTTTTGTTATTGGTCTTCGATTTTGCTATTATTTTTGGTGTTTTTATTATTGTTTTATAACTTTAAGGAAGATAAATTCTGTCTGTTTAAATAACTTATGTTTTTAAACAAATTGTGACATCTTTGTGTGATCATACAAGTTAAATAATTAGTATAAATATATACATATTAAATAAATATGTTCATTTAAATATTAAATAATTCACCTGTTTATATATCTAAATTGGTAAGTGTAATATATTGCTGTTTGACGCAAAGTCAAGTTCCTTTCGATTTTGAGTTTACAAAAGTTTCTTATTTTTAGTTCTTTAAATCAAATATATTCAATAAAACTTTCACAACATATCAAGTCATTCATATATTTAAATGGTGGTGTTTTTTGCAAGAAAACCGGTATGTAAAGGGGTCCAGACACTTTCAGTAATATGTTCAATTAAATTGACTTAATGCACTCGGCGTTCAGATTTTTTTGCCTTAAACTGCAACAGTTTTATTAACTAATTATTTTGTTTTATTTGTGATTTATATGTAGGTCGGGATATTTCTTCCAAGTTTTGTAACTTCTCTTCGAATAAAAAGAAAAATAAGTAAGTAGAAATATCTGGCAGGAAATTAATAGATAACAAAACAGCAAACGCCCAAATGATATTTAATATGCCATTGTATATGGCAAATCATTGTTGGTTATAAAAAATAACTTAATCAGAACCTGCTTATTAAATCACAATGAAAGCAAACCGCCAGTTATTGTGTGCGTTGCTGTGCAATTGCGCTTACTTTTTAAATCTGGATCCGATTAGCAACAAACTAGTGCACCTTATTATTAACTTTAATACAACATCACCATATCAATTACATTGATTCAATAAATATATGCAATTTCAGATGTCAATAATTGAATCAACCTTCAACAAAATCCAAAAATTACAATATAATTTCCACTTTCACGCATTGAGAATATTATTGACCATTTTATTGTAAGTGTATATGGCCATTGCATATTCAGAACTAAATATTTATAGACGTGGTTGTTGGACCCATCTTTGTATGCAATAACCGCCAACATTACATATATATAAAATAAAGCCACAATAAATGTGCCATATTATTTCGTTAATGGATGTTATAAGATGCACTCGCCTGCGGCATGCTTAAGATTGATGATGCTGGCAATCGCTTCAAATCACTTGCCAGATGTCATCAGAAGAATTACTTGTTAATATTAAAAGAAAAATCTCGGTAGAAGGAGTACATTTGTTATTATAACGTGTGAAATCGTCGTTTCATCGGCCCAAAACAGACCACCTATTTATCAACAGTTATGATACTTTCATATATAAAAAACAATTTCACTGATTGTAAGTAATACAGCTTCGTTAGATTCGAGTATTTAACATTAAATTTGTGGTTCATTATTTGGTATGACGGAACTATCAAACGCACGTATTCTATAAGCATGATGAAAGTAATAATTATGTGTAAAAAGCGATAGTATGAAACTTCAAATTATATAAAGGTTTGTTATCCTATCAATCGTTGTAAACGAATTTGATGTTACTAAAAAATCTCAGAATTTTGAACAATTCAATTTAACACCCGATCGATGATAAGATCTAATGATAAATACCAATCGATGTAAATTTTGTTTTTGTATATTATCGACCTCAACATTATATACACATGCTTTTTTTTCTTCAATGAAACTAACCGATTCTGTAATTTTCAAACATCTGACGTAATAAAATCTATTTCAGAATGCATCGGACAAACTTCTAAGATGTGATACCATGGGAACGCCAGCGGACAATCAATCAAAGTACGACTACCGCATTGACCTTGACTGTTTGTTGAGCCTTTTGAATATATCACCTGATTGGGACGAATCGGGTCTCATTTTCACGGACAAAGTTCCGAGAGCAAAACTGTTAACGTTCGGACTTGATCTGTTCTCTTACGTCACACCTGTGGTATTAGTGCTTGGACTGATCGGCAACATTCTGTCGTTTGCAGTGTTCATGACAAAGACAATGCGCAAGGTCTCGGCGAGTACTTACCTAGCGGCCCTCTCCGCTGCCGACATAAATACTCTCGTGTTCTACGTTCTAGTTGAATGGCTAAGGAGAGGACTTCCCCACGTCAATTCAGGTACTTCACTTCAATTTCTTGAAGCGGAAGGAGTGTGTCAAATACAGCTCTATATATCATATATTAGCCGATTTATGTCATCGTGGATAGTTGTCGCCTTCACTGTCGAGCGATTCGTGGGGGTGTGCTACCCTCTGAGACTTATGAGGCGGAAGTCGCGACGAGTGTTGCTCGGTCTCTTAATGACCGGCGCTCTTCTCGTTTTGTACAAGCCGATTTTAAGCGGAAGTATCTCCATCGGACTTTACCCATTCTGTGGAGCAAGGAAAGAATCCACACATGTTTCTTTTATTTTGGATTCCATGTTTGGTGTCGTCACATATTTTCTCCCTTTGATGATAATTACCATTTTAAATCTACTTATCGTTCGGACATTGTTCTTACGCAAAAAACGTGCATTCAATTTGTTCAACGAAGTGACAAAAATGCGACTAGAATTCACTTTAATTTTATTTGTAATATCTTTCTTTTTCATCGCTTTTAACTTGCCCTTCTTCATCGTGTGGTTCCACATGCAGATTACGTTCCAGCCAGGCCTCCATCACGAGGCCTCGGACTTCTGGCCAGGGGTGATGATGATCACTCGGACTGTGTTCTACCTGAACTTTTGCTCCAACTTTTTCCTCTATAGTATCACGGGCGCTTACTTCCGGACCGAGCTCGCTTGTCTCTTCCGGTTACGCCGTCGCTGCCAGAGGACATCCAATCGCAACAAACGCACGTGCGGCGGAGTGGAGACGATGACGCTGCAACATCACTTATTCTCCTCCAAAAGCGCCACCAATGGCACGTAGTGAAAATACAGTTACTGTAAAACCTGTCTCAAAAAGCGATTTTAACGGATGTTCTGTGTTATTTTTATTATGCTTTTAAATCGACATAGTTGAATTAAATCGTTGCACTTACTGTTTCTGTTTTAAGAATTGATCTTGAATATCCTACATGATTAGAAAAGAAATTCTTCATTTATTTATTGTAAACAAACATAACAATTGTTTATGGTTTAAATTGGATAATAAGTCAGAAAATAAATAACGCATACGTGCAAAGCTTGAATCAATGTAAATTTCCTTAAAAATATCACTTCTAAAAAACTTTTAAATGCGACTTTAAATTGGAAATAATAATGTTTCAAATTTAATTTAAATCGTCAAAAATTATTCATTATATAAAGTGGGCAATTAAATGGTCAGGCTATTTCGTGATATTGTTCTTCATTCATGGAAATAATTAGTCTTGAGAAGAAATTTTGTGAAGAATTACTATTTGTCAAAAGAGGCAATATTCGATCTAAAAAATTGCAAAACACAAAAAAGTCATTTATTAAAATTTTGAATAAACGTTCAGAAATACAAAAAAAAACAACCTAAAACTCTTAAACAGAAATTTAAAAAAAGATTGCAAATCCTCATCAAGATGTCTAAAATATTTTAAATAAAATAATATTATTATCTTAATGTCTTCGTGTACTTGAATTTATTCTACGAGTTGGAGAAGGTTTCATTGACTGCATTTGAATATTCAAATTTAAGAACAAATGAATGTTACATTTTAAGAGTTGAAGTTTTGTTTTGGTGGGCATACTGTTAAAATTTCGAGGTTCATCAAAAACTCTACACTTATGCTCAAATTGGAGACGGACAATAATACAACTGTAAAAGAAAATTAATAATAATTTTTATTTAAAACAAGTCATATGCTTTGTTCATTCAATGTATTTGTACTTACTTTATATTAAAAAAAAATACACATTAATTGTATGTTTGAGTGCAAATTAAATCGATCATTCCTAGCATAAGACAAATAAAACAATAAGTTCCGGTGATTACTGTTAAACCATAAATGCTCTTTAGACATTGTTTGTCATAGGTCTTGCACATTGTAAGTTGACCTGCCCAGCTACCACATTGCCGCGAACTATTAACATATGATTGTTTGCTATTCGACATGATATTTCACTTCGAAACACTCTTCTTTCTCATGTGAATTGAAAGCAAAATGTTAGATTATCTTACTAACGTTAAGGCGATATTTTACGTGAAACGACTGCTTAAATCTCTCATGTTTCAGAGGTAGAACCATGGAACCTAGATTTATTTGCAAACAAATGTCTAACAAATATTCTACAGTCAAACAGTAGTCACATGTCATATCTTTGTGTCTTACAATTCCAGCGTGATCGTGGTCGATTTAAGAAACACAGCTTTACGTGACCTCAGAGCTGATAACATAAAGTACCAGTTCGTGTCAGTAAATTATTAAATAACGTCACGGGCGTTAAAATATTACATCAGTGGTGACATTGTGGTCGATTTAAGAAACACAGCTTTACGTGACCTCAGAGCTGATGACATAATGTACCAGTTCGTGTCAATAAATCATAAAATAACGCCACGGGCGTGAACATATTACATCAGTGGTGACATTGTATAATGTACGAACTCTAAATCCACGACAAGTGACGTTTAAAATAATCCGCTCTGGAAATAGATTTGCATGTGTGCATTCATTTGCAACAGTTTGATGGACAATTGACATTATTTTATTGAGATGTCGTTCTGTATTGCCATTCAAAGCTGAAGTTTAAATCTGGAAATAATCGGTCTATCATTAAACAGTGAGCAGATTAAAGAATGTGCCATACCAATTACAATATATTTCATTACGTATCTTGTTCGTATGCTACATGTATTACATTTACATTTAACGATCAAAGTCCACACCAACTATAGCTGAAACAAACACACAACACAGCAAGAAATGCTTTTTTTCTTGGAAATTGGAACATTTAAAAGTGAAACCTAGAAGAGAAGTCTCGGACTGATACTGTATCCCAATCGCCATCCAATCACATAAGCAGTGACCGCCACAAGCGATTGCAACTAATAATGCCGATCCCATCTAGAAATGTATTTACTTTAGAATAATACCGTGCCGGTTGGGGAATGTAGGTAATTAACGTATTCATATCGCCGTCCATTCTATCTGTCAGTTGGGGCTTGAAGCAGGCATAAGTGTTACAACGGTTTAACAATAGGCAATGGCAAACATAAAGTGCCAAGACCGTTAAATTACCAATTACCTCAAAGTTCGGTCATTGTTCGCCTTGTGAAATTGCGTAGATATTCACTCCTCTTTAAGTGATACATGCTAGAAAGGGTGATATAATTTTAGTAATGATTGGATAACATGTAATGCTGCCGGTGAATATTTATTATTTTTATATTTGACACCATTTCAAAGTTTGCAGCACATTCAATTTGCTTTAGTACATGTATCATACATAAGAAAATATATCAAATGTTTAAATAACAATAACAGTTTCACTTATGTTGTGCCCTTTCTGTAACTATCACATGCATGTTCACCCAATCGCTCTCGGTTTGATACTATACTCTTTCTTGTCGGGTTCAGAAAATTTTATAATATTATATAGGATTGATGATAGCTAGCTATAATTTGCCTTTTAACAATTTCCGAAGTGGTTTTCCTAAATTTTAAATAATCCATATTTCCCAAAAACCGTCACTTACGAGACATTCCTTTATATTTGATATCCATTTGTTTCCGTCATGAAATTATGTTCTTTTTACAATGTGATCGTTATGAAAATTGATTAAATTATACCAATATTTTAGTCCATGAATTTGCCGCCATACATAAAATTAGATTTTACCGATTTCTATTCTATATTCTTTTCTATATTCATCTTTGAAAGGCCATACATATCTTATGATTTATACTGTTAAACAATTGTTGGTAGTCTACAAGTATACAAAACAAGTTTTCTTTTTCGCTCGAACTTTTGCAATCATTTGAATGTATTAGAAGAAAACAGTATTATAAATATACAATCATGCATGGTTTTTTTTCCTTTTGGGAATCAGAATAGATCGCATATTAATGTGTCATTTTGTGTCGACCAGTTTCTTAACTTATTAAAAAGTATCTGAGAGTATGTTTCTTATGGTAATATTAGTTGTTGATGACAATGAACTGTCAGTTAAATTTCTCTAATGTTTCTATACAATTACATAAGCGCATAAAATAAATAACATGATCCATCAGTTAAATGTCTCTAATATTTCCATACAAATTACGTAAGCGCGTAAAATAAATAACACGGTCCAATACTATAAATGTGTCTATACACACAGGCAAAGTTAAGTATTGTCCAAGTATTCATCTTCGCCCTGTGACTAGAATATATGGTCAGTTATTGAGTAAATTCTCTTAAGAAAGATAAAAACCAACGTTAATCTTTGTGGAATTTTCAATATGTATGATTTTGCACTACAAAACGATACTAGAATGCATAATCATCAATAATGTGTGAAAATTTTAGTAGGTTAAATTTAAGTAAGTATTGATACTTATTTTAAGTCTGTTTTAACGTTATAAAGAAATGTCAAAATAACACCGTGAGGTGTGCCTCGACAGCAATATGGTCTCATTCTCGTAAATATTCTATTTTTAGGATGTATGACGTTTTGATCATGTGGCGTTTCTGCGAAATATATACTTAGTGTATATTGCATCAGATTCTCGATAAAAAACGCTATCACAAATTATAATCAATGTCAATGATAAAAAAACCCAGAACGATACATATTCATTTTTTGGAAGAAGATGACCCGATAGACGATGATTGGCTACAATCTGTTTTCTTAAACTCTCAAGTTTCAAACAAGCCGTCATGTTTGTCATGATAACGATGTACATGAACCAAACCATGATCAAGTGTTCAATAATAAAGGCATACATTGCTATGTTTATGATAAATGTCATAGGATTTAAAAATAAGCATCATCTGATTTTGCAATCTGGCTTAGGACAAACGAAGACCGCTCACATTAACGTCGTTAAACTGCTGTTACCGAATGTTTTGACGCATGCGATGTTTAAGACATTGTTCTAAGACTTTTTAACTTGATTTTTCACACGGTCAAAACTTTTTTTCTCTCAGACATTCGACAATAAATCCGCCATCTGATGTACACCAGCAAATCAAATGTGTATTACCATATACACTAGTCAATTCAAAAGCTCAGTCAAAGTGACCAATTCTGGAAACACCTTAGTCTTGAACACATTTGCAGTTAAATTACAAAACTATATGCAGTGAAATGCCGTAATAGAAATAATCCGACATTTTAGTTCATTTAATTTATCGGTTACGGAATAAACACTGAAAATACGTTTCGCTAATATTTATGTTATAGTGTTAATGTAGTTATATGCGGCTTGCAAATTATTGAAAGGTAAATGCAAAAACCTGTATCTACACCGAGTAAGTGACTATTTTTAATACAAAACTACCTTGGCATTATACGAGTTAGAAGTGAAAATGCTATATTTCAATGTCAAATCCATAAAGAATAACACAAAAAATGTCTTCAAATGTCCAATTTACAAGGTTGGCGTTGCATAAAGCATTCCCGACATGACAGGAACCATTTATCATCAGGGAACATCCTGCAACCATCTTGTTACCGACTGACGATGTTTGTGCAATTCATTAAATTTGCTTTAAAAGTGTACTTTAAAGAATTGTAAACCGTGAATAATGATTTATTTAAGACTTCTCTTAATATGTGGGGGTAAAATGTATTTATAAAATAATGAATTGCTCACAGTATGGTAAGTAACTATATTAAGTTCGTATGACGTCCGACAATACTTTTTTCTTATCTGATTGACAAACGGTAAACGTGCGATAAGATTATTATCATACCAATTTTAACATTTTAAATATTAACCGCGTTATCAAATATTGCTCATCAAAGAAACATTAAGAAAATAAAATTCCTTACAAGAATCATTGTTTCATAATGTCATATTTTGTTTAGAGAGAGAGAGAGAGACAGACAGAGAGAGTACTATTCGTATTTTTGAATATTTTAAATACACAGCGATTTGACGAAATGTCATTACTATTATCTATTGTAAGAGACATCCAATAGATGCAGGCATATATTTATAGACCAACGATGTCATTCTTTATAAGCTTCGGACGGAAAAATAGAAAAATAAAAATGTTAAATGTAAATCAGGGTTAAGTCTTAACTCATATGGATGGTCTTACTCAAGAAAAGCATTAATATCATACAATAGAGACGTCTTTGATATACAATCTGAACTCATGGCAATGCGTTAAGCTTATAAAGTGATTAACCCATTTATGCCTAGCGTCTAGAAAAAAGGCTTTGGAGAGTCCGCAAGGCATAAATGGGTTAAATCATAATGTAAGGTCGCACGGTCTGTTACTCATAGATTAAACGACATAGAGTTAAGTCCAATACTTAAATGGTGAGTTCTTATACTCATAAGGTAGCCATTCACTCAGGTAATTTTTTAAACTATGTACGCAAGATTTCACAATGTTAAAAGGTCACAATTTAAAAAGCTCGTTAATTTGTGTTTTTTTTGGGAGACAATTAAATTGGCTAAAATCGATGGGTATTATTGCCTTATGAATACTGAATACTAACGAAAGCTGATTAAATTAAGCTAGTTAAACCATTCTTTATAAAATGCAAATGAAAGAAAGGAATGATATATTTGTGTTACCGTTCAATTTTTTACATTTGTGAACAATACAAGTACATTCTCATATAATAGCGCTATTCAACCAACCAACTAATTTAAAACTGAAACTTTACAAAACAAAAGTCATTTCTCAAGGTTGACAAAAAATTACATTCAACAGCCGCTTATCATTTACTTCATGTATATACCTTGATGTAATGACTGATATGTAAAGAGACATAGCTGTAAATATTTTATGACAGAAATGAGAAATTTTTTTTGTTTTCAAAAGTGTGTACTTCTTTTTCGTCGTTCGTTTACGAGCTTTGTTTGCCTAACATTTTATTATTGATGCAAACATCATTTACGCATCACACAATATTTATTTCAGCGTTCCACAAAAACAACAACAACGACAACACGCATTTACTTTTTGCAAATTATACCTGTTAATATATGTATAAATTAACATTCCTGTTACAGCATGAGAGAAAAAATTTATCTACTTACAAATGTGGGATTTTTTTTTCACTGATGTGAATACATTTTTATAATATTTTTTTTTATTTAAGATCGTCACTGACTGCTTTAATTTTATGTTGTTTTGAGTTTTGATTATTGCTTTTTCTCGCTTTTGTTATTGGTCTTCGATTTTGCTATTATTTTTGGTGTTTTTATTATTGTTTTATAACTTTAAGGAAGATAAATTCTGTCTGTTTAAATAACTTATGTTTTTAAACAAATTGTGACATCTTTGTGTGATCATACAAGTTAAATAATTAGTATAAATATATACATATTAAATAAATATGTTCATTTAAATATTAAATAATTCACCTGTTTATATATCTATTCACTCTTAAACCACGGATGAAAAAATAAATCAAGAAATCAATTATAATCAATTTTTCAGCAATTATTTATCTAAAAATCATGCGTATTTTAACGATGTAATCATTTATTGTATGCTGTATTGCCCCCATTATCCAGATGAAGAAGACAATTTTTGTTTTGCATTTTGTCCCGAGTGTGCATACGACGCAGGCTT
This sequence comes from Dreissena polymorpha, assembly GCF_020536995.1. Taxonomy (NCBI): domain Eukaryota; kingdom Metazoa; phylum Mollusca; class Bivalvia; order Myida; family Dreissenidae; genus Dreissena; species Dreissena polymorpha. The sequence continues at coordinate 200,547,094 of NC_068355.1, forward strand.
TTTCTTAATGACAAGCTGTCACAGGAGTACATGAGACGAAAAGATTTATAGCGTTCAAACGACATAACTATTTTTTGAATAACAAGATGTCCCTAGTGTGTAATATGTGTATTCATTTGTTATCTGTTACTGTTGTTCCAATTTTGCATACGACGTATATTTTGTATTGCATGCCCCATTTTCCCCGTAGTGCAAACGACTTTGACAACAGCGCAACCTTTGTCACATACTAAAAATAAACAGTATAACCTTTCAAAAATAATTGATTTCAACTAGTTTTTACAAATATTGTGGATGTGCTATCAAATTGACACTGTTTAATTATATAGCAATATTTGTTCATTCTGTTTTATGATTTCATATTTTATTTCCAATTTAAGAAATACTAACAAAGAAATGAGTGTTTTATTTTTTAACAAATCGGGAAAATTAATTGTTGCTTATGCAAGAAAAAAACAAAGAACAAAAACACATATAAAATATGACTTTAGACAAAACCTCGTTCAATCAGTGCAAATTAACTTAACACTATTATACATTTGGGTTTACGTTCGGAAAAGAAAATGTATTAAATTTTATTTCAATCGACAATCACTGTACATGATTTATAGTCAAACACCAGAAAGTGAATGGTAGGTCTACTTTATGTTACTGTTTGACAAACCGCCCAGGAAAGCATGATCTTTGAGAAAAGAAAACGCAATGTTGTACAATGAAGTGATATGTCTTTAAAACGGCGATGTACGATCTGAACAACTACAGATACATTGTTAATGATTTAAAACTAGAATAATTTTTCAGGAGAACTAACGACAAAACAATGCTCGAAATAGAGTTTCAAATAGCAAAATCCTCATTTGTCGACAATAAAAATATATAGGATATTGTCTTATTGTACACTGAGGGGTTTCATTTATTCAGCAATTATGTGTATATCCAACTTTAATAACCCAGAGAACATTCATGCACCAAACACACAAGTGACACGGGCTCGGGACGATGCAATTTCAGCCACACTTGAAAACCTTTTACAGCCCCACTTATGTAACAAAAATTGCCTATCGAAGAGTTCAACCCTGTCATTATATTTATCAAGTTTACCTCGCTCAGGGAAAACTCGGTTTAATATAAGTGCGTTAAGTACCATGTGAAGTCCTTACAGGCTGATCAGGGACGACACTTTCTGCTAAAAATGTTTTTACTAAGAAGAGACATACTTTTAACGAATAATACAGTTATAGCGGAACGTGTCGTCTGATTAGTACATGCGGACTGCACAGTATTGCGTACGAAGTAATTCGATTTAATTTGATGATGATGGCTGCTGCATATATATATATTTCTAAGTAAATACATTTTTAAAGTAATTTTTAACACCTGTCTCATAAAAGTTTAAACGAATTCGTTTTGATTTGCAACATTCAGTCAGCGTAATCGAAGACCTGTATAATTATGCATACATTGAAGTTGCACCATACTTAAACATATAAAGAAAACACACACACAATTCTTTATTATAAAAAACAAGCAGTATACTTTGTTCATTCAATGTCATTTTGCTTATTATCATTTATATATTAAGAATTTATGTAGTGGTGTTAGACATTAATTATATGTGTGTATTCCAATTATTGTTAACTTAATCTCAATTAAGATTACAAATAAAACAGTGTGTTCCAGGTATTTGTGTTTAACCATTAATACTCGTGGGACACTTGTTGGCAAGGGTCTCGTGTTTGGCATAAATCACTTTATAAATTGAAGTATTAAACGAATAATTATGCCGCGAATATAATAAAGCTGATTGTTTCAAGTAATGCATACTATTTTACGACATACATACAGTTTATTCAGACTAATACATAAGTACATCGTCTTCATACACAAATATATACATTATTTTCTGTCACGTAAATAGGTATAACAACATAACATTACATAACATAGCATAAATGGTCATTTAACAATACAAATATATATACATACAATCAATTGCAAGAATACGTTAATTCCATCAAAGCGGTGTTTAAAAATAAACACAATCAATTGCAAGAATACGTAAATGCCATCAAAACGGTGATGCATTTTTTTAACAAAACATAACATAAATGGTCATTTTTAAAAAGAAGACAAATATAAATAGACACAATCAATTGCAAGAATACGTAAATTCCATCAAAGTGCTGTTTATAAATAAACACAAGCAATTGCAAGAATACGTAAATTTCATCAAAGCGGTAATGAAACTTTTTTGTAACATAACATAGATGGTCATTTAAGAATACAAATATAAATAATCACAACCAACTGCAAGAATACATAAATTCCATCAAAGCGGTGTTTATAAATAAACACAATCCATTGCAAGAATACGTAAATTCCATCAAAGCGGTAATAAGATTTTTTTTAAACATAACATAACATATGTGGTCATTTAAGTATACACAAATAAATAAACACAATCACTTGCAAGAATACGTAAATTCCATCAAAGCGGCAATGACTTTTTTTAAACAACATTATTTAGAATTGTATTTCTTATAGCAAGAGCTTCATTCGTATATTTACATACATTTGAAATAACTGATTAGTCACATGAAACTAATAACTTGTGAAATTTATATACAGTATACAAATTTCTTTGTTCATTCTTCTAATGCTTTCTTATTTTTAATGACGCTATTTTTTGCTTTGAAAAATCGCCAGAAGTCCCATGGTTTGTGCTTCCTTAACATTTCGATCTTCAACATTTTTTGCCTATTGCAAACGGCATTCTTCCTGTGAATTAAGTCTTTATAATATTTCTTACTTAAACATAAACATTCTCTGTTTGTATCTTTTTAACAAGAGTTGAACACACGCAAAGCGGCGTGGTACAAATTTCGTGCAGTAACGCACTCGTGATCAAACCATTCCGCATGTTTTATACAAGTATAAACACTAAAACTGGGGTTTGTATTATAAGCACGACTTCTGGCAAATAACAGGTCCGCAGCACTGCGAATGGTTTCATGAAAACTATTCAAAACGTAATTAATTGATGATCGACTTGAAAAATCTATATGACGCACAATATATTAAATGCAGGTAACAAAGAAATAATCCCTGAACGAAAATGCTCTTGTAATACATCGTCCCCTTTATTATTAACATCGGTGTAAGACTGATACTCTGACGAGACATTATTGCATAATAACGAAAAATGTGACGGGGCGTGATCACTGAACTCGTTAAAATCATGCACGGTAAAATCGATTATATATGAAAAGCTGCATTCTTTTGTCAACACATCGTCAATGACAGACGTACCGTTATTACAATAAATAGTTTGCTGACAGCTATTTCCAACTCTACCATTAACAAAACGTAAACAGATAGATTTGCATAAATCAAGTATGCAAGTATGCATAATTCTTACGCCATGACTATTAAGTGAACTATCCACGGAGGCCCTAACTGAGGTGTTATCTGGGCAGTCATCAGAGTCATCATATACAGTATTTATTCTATCTTGTTCAATAAAATCACATTTATTGCCAACTCTGCTATTTAGGTCGACAGTAACACAATTTTACCAAATTCAGAAAAATAAGTTATATCGTTTTCTAAAATTTCAAAGAAATCTACATTAAATGTATTATATACCGGAGAATCGTATCCCCATACATAAGTGGCACATATATAAACATCATCTGAAATATTAAAAAAGTACGATCCAATTTTAACCAAGTTATTGTATCATAATGATTTTTTACGATTGAAACACCATCTGCTAGTTCTTCTTTAATATAGACAACAATACCACCACTATTTCTTCGAGCTTTTCGATGTTGAAATGTTCTAAACAAGTTAATAAATAAATACACTCAAATCGATATTACTAGAGCTATTCGTCCAGGATTCAAATAAAAAACATATATCATTAGAACTCAAGATATTTACAAAATGTGTACATAACTTTTTACAATCGGTTAGTCGGTAAGTTGAGGGATGTTTCGTTCGCACTTGTATTTAAATACAAATTCAAGATTATATAATTAACGCTTAGGGCGTTTTTTGACATGAAACGACTGCGATAGACTCATGCAACACCGATTTATTTCAATGAAAATATTGCCTGTTTATCACATATTTAACAGTCTAACAGTAATAACATGTTATGGATCGGTGTCTTTAAAACCAGCTTTAGCGATTTAAAAAGCGTTTTTTAGTGAGCGTACAACGCATAACGGAAACTATAAATTGCTTTCAGTCAATCATAAAATCGAGCCAAGGGCGTTTGTGTTGAACTGATGTGAATGCTATCAAATTTGCCTTTGTTTTATGTATAAACTCTACTTGCATTTTAAGTGCCATGTAAACGAATGGGCACTGAAAATAATAACGTATGTTTGCATTTATGCTATTTATTTGAATGACGTTCACTTTTTGCCATTCACAGGTAAAGTTTAAATCTGGAAATAATCGTTATATTATCATTATTTTTTGAGATGTGGGATTATCAAAGGTAATGCCCTACACATTGCAACATATTCTGTTACTTCATCGTTTTTTAATGCACTTTCTTTATATGACTTACTAACACATACAATCTCAGTATGCTATTAAATTAAACTCCGAAATTGAAACTCCATACCAGCCGAAGGGCTTGAAACAATTTGCAACAAGATATGCCGTGTGTCATTGGACACATGTAACAGTTAATGCTTAAGCAGTTTCGGGCTGATGCTGATGTTACTGTGCAGTATTTCAATCGCCATCAAACTACATAATTAGTGACCGCCACAAGCGATTGCAACGTATGATGCCGCTCCCAGCTAGAAATGTATGTACTTTAGTATAATACTGCACCGGTCGAGGAATGATGGTAATTAACGTATTCCTATCGCCGTCCATTCACAGGCTGTCACTTGGAGTTTGAAACGAGCATACATATGTTAATGGTAATGACTTGTTACTGGTAAAATTAATGGACCATTGGCATTAAATAACCTATAACCTTTGAGCGGAGTCAATGTTCGCATGGTACCTTACGTGGATATTAATTCCACTAATCACTTTATGTCGCAAATGTTAGAAAATGGTTAAATATTTTGGTCACGATTGGATCAACATGTAATGCTGTCGGTGAGTGTTGGTTTATATAAAAACATATTCAAAGTAAGCTACACCACTTATTTTTATTTTGTATCATTCATAACACGCATTTAACATTATTTCAAGATCAATAACTTTTAACTTTGGATGTGCACAGTTTCTCACCTTCAAATGCACATTCGCCCTTCAACACTTGGTTTGATAATATACTCGAGTATTTCTTATCACGAAAATTAAAAAAACACATATATATCAAACGCAAACAAATTTTCATTGTAAAGGTCTGGATAAACAATAAATACATGAGCAATTTAAACATAATAAATAAATGAAGTGAATTGTTAAAGCAACACAGACAGATAGATAGATAGATAGATAGAAAGAAAGATAGATAGATAAATATATAGATAGATAGATAGATAGATAGATAGATAGATAGATAGATGGATGGATGGATGGATGGATGGATGGATGGATGGATGGATGGATGGATGGATGGATGGATGGATGGATGGATGGATGGATGGATGGATGGATGGATGGATGGATGGATGGATGGATGGATGGATGGATGGATGGATGGATGGATGGATGGATGGATGGATGGATGGATGGATGGATGGATGGATGGATGGATGGATGGATGGATGGATGGACGGACGGACGGACGGACGGAAGGACGGACGGATGGATGGATGGATGGATGGATGGATGGATTGATGGATGGATGGATGGATGGACGGATGGATGGATAGATGATAAGATAGATGGATGGATGGATCGATGATGGATGGATGGGATGGATGGATGGGTGGGTGGGTGGGTGAGTGTTTGGTTGGGTGAGTGGATGGATAGATAAAAAGATGGATAGATGGATAGATGGATGGATGGATGGATGGATAGGAAGATAGATGGGTAGATGGATAGATGTAGTCGATGGATAGAATGGTGATAGATGGATGGATGGATATGTGGATAGGTGGATAGGTGGATAGGGATTGGTGGATCGTGATTGATGGCATTGATGATAATGGATAGATGTATAGAAGGATAGATGTATATCCTAGATAGATATATTGATAGATAGCTCGCTCTCTCGCTGGTGGCTTCTCGCTCTCGCTCGCTCGCTCGCTCGCTGGCTCGCTCGCTCGCTCGCTCGCTTCTCTCGCTAGCTCGCTGCTCGCTCGCTTCCTCGACTCCTCGACTCTCCCGACATCGCTCGCTCGCTCGCTCGCTCGACTCGCTCGCTCGCTCGCTCGCTCGCTCGCTCGCTCGCCTAGCTCGCTCGCTCGCTCGCTCGCTCGCTCGCTCGCTCGCTCGCTAGCTACGCTCGCTCGCTCGCTCAGCTCGATCGCTCCCTCGCTCGCTCCCTCGCTCGCTGCTCGTCGCTCGCTCGCTCGCTACCCTCGCTCGCTCGCTCGCTCGCTCGCTAGCTCGCTCGCTCGCTCGCTCGCTCGCTCGCTCGCTCGCTCGCTGCTCGCTCGCTCGCTCGCTCGCTCGCTCGCTCGCGCGCTCGCTCGCTAGACTCGCTCGCTCGCTCGCTCGCTCGCTCGCTCGCTCGCTCAGCTCGCTCGCTCGCTCGCTCGCTCGCTCGCTGCTCGCTCGCATCGCTCGCTCAGCTCGCTCGCTCGCTCGCTCGCTCGCTCGCCGCTCGCTCGCTCGCTCGCTCGCTCGCTCGCTCGCTCGCTCGCTTAGCTCGCTCGCTCGCTCGCTCGCTCGCTCGCTCGCTCGCTCGCTCGCTCGCTCGCTCGCTCGATAGATAGATAGATAGATAGCTAGATAGATAGATAGATAGATAGATAGATAGATAGATAGATAGATAGATAGATAGATAGATAGATAGATAGATAGCTCGATCGATAGCTAGATAGATAGATAGATAGATCGATAGCTCGATAGATAGCTCGATAGATAGATCGATAGATAGATAGATAGATAGATAGATAGATAGATAGATAGATAGATAGATAGATAGATAGATAGATAGATAGATAGATAGATAGATAGATAGATAGATAGATAGATAGATAGATAGATAGATAGATAGATAGATAGATAGATAGATACATAGATACATAGATACATAGATAGATACATAGATAGATACGTAGATAGATACATAGATAGATACATAGATAGAAATATAGATAAACTTGTCCATATATAAGTTGTTTAAATTAAAGTAAGTATGGATAATTGTTTGTATTTTGCAAACTTTGAATGCGTCTTAACACGTTATACATAATACATTTATGTGTAAATACACTTAAGGCTGTGTCTCGAAGATCTTTTTGCTATCTATTATATGAAGTTTGAAGTTTATATGACATTTCTACTAAATACTTAGTCCATAATGATTCCGATTTACGATAAAAAATGCCATAACAAATTCTGTACACTGTAAATGATAAAAACATACCAGAGCGATACGATCTTGATAAGTGAAGGCGATAGCCCGATAGACGATTAGTGTCCTAATTTTTGTTCTCCTAAACTCTCAATTTTCGAGCAAGCCTTCCGGTCTGTCACAATCACGATTTACATGAACCGAAACATGATCACGTGTTCCATCATTGAGAAACATCATATTGTCTTGGGACATACAAATACGCATTATTAGCATACTCTTTGGCGCCTTCTCGATTTTAGAACACATGCAACGACGGTCACCCAGATTCCACTCGAAATTAACTCATGTTCCTATATTTGTTTGACACATGGGATGATAAGGGAATGGTTGATAGGCTTTTCAACTTGATTTCCCACATTGTCAAAAAATATTTCCGGTGAAGCATCCGACAGCCTATCCGCATTGTGATGCAAAAACGAAAATCGATCGCGTTTACCCTTATAAACAATATTGCTGGACAAATAACAACGTAAAAATGTCTGTGTGTTATCTTAGTCGAAAATATGAACAGTTAAATTACCAAAAATTATTTAGTGGAAACACCCCGTTTCGCCTATGGTTCTACATAATTAAATGGTTACGAAACACGTACGGTTCCGACAAAAGGTGTTCATATGTTTATGTAAATCACACAACCAGGTACGTTTTGTTTATACCTAAATGTTTATTGTCCGACAAACAACTTTCAACTTTTACCTAAAAAGGAACACACTCATTTGACTTATTAAGCTTTGCTACTTTCTAATGTAAGAGTGTTAATACGGTTTGATGCGGCTTGCACAACATTGAAAGATTTACACTAAAAAAAATTTTATTGAGTACTCGAAAGTGACTATTTTTTAAGGAAAATGCGATGGCATATCACAATTTGGAAGTAAAAATGCTATATGTATTTGTCATCTCCGTGAAGAATAGTAGAACCCACTGTCTTCAAATGTCGAGAGTTATGTAAATGTAACGTGTCGGCGTTGCATAAAGCATTCCAGGCATGACATGACCCGATATACGTCACGGAACAGCGTGAATGCTCTTATTGTCTTTGTACTAACAGAACATGGCACATGGCTGACGATTAGTAAGCAATTCAGAAAGCATGCTTTTAAATGTGTAGTTGAAATAGTTGTTAACAGTAAAGAAGACGTTTTTAGAAATTACAAATTTTTATCTTTTTTATAAACGCTGATTCCGGAACGTGAAATAAGATAATTCTTTGTTAAACACTCGATACATCAACACATTATAAAACGTGTGACAGAAAGAAACATAATGAAATAAAGATTTATTTCGAGAAATACTGATTTTTATAGGTTTAGCTACAAGACATGCACTTTCATAATGTTTAATAGTGCGAGCTACATATACATGCAATTATAAATGTGTCTATGATTGCTTCTTTTAAGAATATAATTAGAGATTGTAAGATGAATAATTACCCATTTTCAATGAACTCGATTTAACACGGTAACACATTTATTTAACAACTCTTACGATGTCTTTGTTTGTAAAAATTGAGTATGATTTTGTCTGCATTTCCAACTCGTGTTGATTAATGGAATTAAATCTTATAACCATTTTGTTGGGTATTTCTGATTGCTATTGTTGTTTGTGATTATATCTGTATTGAAGGCGCGATTTGAGTTAGCAAGAAACATCAAGGTATAAATGTTTGTAATGATTTTTGGTGTTCAAATTTTGACATCTTTTAGTGAATTTCCTAAAATGTCGACAATGTTATTCAACTGTATCCGCCCTCATTCATTATATACAAACTAGCTTTTGATAGGTATGTTGGTGTATGTAACCTTTTACAAAGTTGAGATGGATTTTTATATTGGAATATTGTTGCAGACCTTTGCCTTATACTTAAATGAGGAAAACATCAGATATTCAAAATGATCAAGATGGTGCTTTATATTGAATTTCGTTTTTGTGAACAATGTTGTTTTTTTTTACATAAAAAGCAATTTGACGAAATGTCCGTTCTAGTCTCACATATTTGGGGTAATCCAATAGGCATATATTGTACAGGCATCTACTCATTCATGTCCTTAATGAATGACAATATGACGGGAAGTCGATACATTATAAAAGTAAGCAATTTGCTCATAATGTAAATTCGTATAGTAGTTTACTCATAGGTTGAAATAAGCAATAAAACTAATAGATTAAGGGCTTAAAACTAAATGGTATGGTATTTCACAAATATGGTGAAGTCTGAACGCATAATGTTTCTAAAGAGAAAAGAATCGAGTCAACAATGTACAAGGTAGGGTTTAATTATCATAAGACAATGTCATGCACTCGCAGGATAAAATTGTAAAGTCTGTGCGTAAGGTCTCAGATAATATGGTGAAGGCATACGTGTAGGATTTAGAATGTGAATGTTACATGTTGGAGTCTATAAAATCGGCTTAATTTTGTAAGTGAAATTAAAGTCGTACCTTAAGATTACTAAGTGAACACACAACAACGGCTTAGTCAAGCATAACACAAAAATAGACTTGAAACAATGTAACAATACAATTTGTTGCATTTTGCAATTGTCAAGCACATGATTATTCTAAAACATTATTCGATAACCTATTGTAACTAAAAAGGCTAATAAGTTTTTTTTCTAAATTTGCCTGAAAACAATATCAAATCATATCAAAACAAGCATATACTAAATGTGTATAGATTGATGTAAAGGCTAAAATGCAAACGGTTCAATACTTTTTCAGAGCATTTAAGATATTCGTATTTGTTAATGCACAGTGTTGTTCTTGTTCTCGATTTGTTCACGATTTTTGTTTGGCAAATATGTATATATATATATATATATATATATATATATATATATATATATATATATATAACAAATCTGGTATAGACACGATATACCATAGTAAACAACAACGCGCATTGACTTTTAATAACAATAAAAAGTTAATATAAATATTCCTTGTACGTAATTAAAGGCGTTGTTTTCTCTCTCTAATAACCAAATTTAGTTCGAGGGTCTGTATAATAATGCATAGTTTATAATAGGATTTTCGCGTAAAACAGCTATTAGGTCAACCATTTATATAAAACGATGACATTTATCTGAATTATACTCGAAAACTCCTTCTTCAAAAAGATTTGTAAGTTGATCGAATAAAGATATATATAATTTAAACCGTGATGGGTTTCTTAGTAGACAGTATTATACCGCAATTTTTATTTATCAAATAAATTGTGAAATATTACATGGTAGTAAATCAATGTGTATCACTCCATGCAAATTTCTAAATTTTACATTTGTTCGCATAATAGTATGAAAGAAATTTAGCAAAGTATTAATTACTTGTTTAATAAGTAACAAAACACACAGTTTCGCAAAAGCAGAGATCTTAACTTAGCTGCTACACTCTACAATAGAGGAGACAAGAAGAAAGGGGACAAAGTTGGCGGTTTTATTGGCCGTTTTTGACGATGCTGCTTCAGCAGCTCGTCCAAGTTATCATACCATGAAAAAAATCTTCACAATGGTGAGCTTTGTAAAAGACCGAGCCAGTCCGATGAAGATAACTCGATTTTTCTAATCGGCATATCTCACTGATTAGAATTGATAACATTCTCCAGCAGAGTTGTCGTTCGTGCCTTAACATACAACAATGGCCGCGCCCATGAGAGAATTTTCACACTCGTGTCAAAACTTTCTTAAAGCATACATCGGCTTGTTTGGCTATTTAGAAACTGTCATTTATGATATGAGTTATTTATTAACTAAATCTCCGCTAATGTCGACAATGTATTGAATTCGAAGGATATATTCGATGTGAATGCAGGACTTTCTGGATCTTGACAGCTTGACGCGGCAAAACTGTTTTTTTTAGTTATCAAATTAAGTCCCATTTTGCTTTGTAAATTGTATTCGAGCATTTTGCGACTTATTGAATTACTCAATACCCGATATCAACATATCACATGGGATTTGCAGATCAACAAGCTGTCCTGAAAACATTGATTACAAAGTCTTTACTCAAATTACTGGTTTGTATTATTTCTTTTCTCTATTTTAGTATTTGATATCATTTTAAAGTCAAATGAACTGTGTCACAGTAAAAGAGACATTAAGGCGATTGTGGCCAGTTTGGATCCAGATCAGCCTGCAGTCGCTTGAAAGCTGTTTGCTTAAAAGCGGTTTTCTGACAATAACAAATAGTTTAATTGGATGTTGATTAGACTGCCCTTTCCCTGAGACTTGGCTCAAATAATAGTTTTGTCATTAATCAAATGATTTTATTTCGAACATTAATCAAGTGTTTTTTTCTAGTCCCTCGGGATCAATGACTCCAGCACTTTCGTGTTGAGAATTGAATACTGCTTAAGGCGATGCTACGGGGAGTGAGAGATGTTGCATCTTCCATTAGCTCTCATGACCTGACTCAATAACACCGAGTCGGCAATATTTGACCTAAGTTTTGGTTTGGTTGGTTTGACGAGGGATCGAGCAATTACAGAATCTTCCGTCAAGCCTAGTGGTAGAGTGTCGTCTTTGATTGCAGGAGGTTGTGCTGCGGGTTTGATCCCCAGAAGCGACATTGACAACTAACCAACGATGTAATCTAAAAGGCTGCTAAACATGATATACTAAGATATTGTGAATTTTCTCTCATATGATGGTCATCAGTTATATTATATAAAAACTCACAGCAGTAGTAATCAATGGAACAATAATTAATGAACGCATCTTTCATTTGTCTTTGACACTTTGAGTTTGACATGGCCTAGATTAAAATATGTGACTTGACTTTACCAGCACTCTTGTGACAGAGCTAAAGTGTAAATGTACCATTGAAGGTCACCTACATCATGATTTGCTATTATAGAAGTGTGGAAAGTTTTAAGGTTGTGACAAGTAAGCAAAAATGGGTCATTACCGAGAGGCCACAACTGATTTATGACTGTTTTAAAACAACAAAAATCAGTGCCCGATTTCATAACATAGTTCAATAAAAATTAATTTCAGAAGACTGGTAAAAGGCTAACGTTAATGTTACCAATGTGTCAGACCAGGGCCTTGATTTTGAAATCTAGGACATGCATGGTTAGATGATGTCATTAAAGATTATACATTTTTTCAAACACATACAAATGTTAACATGTCTCTGTAACTAATGTAGATGTTATAAATAGTAAAATGCACTAAGTCAGGAGGCATTTGACTTGTCTGCTGGTGCGTTGGCACACCAGGTGGCTCTGTTGCAATGGTTTGATGGACTGCTTGGATTTGTAGCTACATTATATACAGTATATCAAACTGTATTATGTCAAATATGTTTGCATCTAGTATACTTATATTGATACTATTTACAAAATTAATGTATATGAATGATAAACTTGACTGAAAAAATTTAAATGATAATGAAATCATGACATAACGTTATACTGATAATTATTTAATTATGTTGCTTGATACAATCATGTGCATCTTTATCAAATGAGATCATACTGTAACTTCAGTGATGAATTTCAGTGATTAAAATAAATCCAAAATGTAGGTCACTCCCATCTCCCTCCCGCAGCGCGCATATCTAAAGGTCCTGATGTGTACCAATCCAGATCCAGATTCAAAAGTAATATACATAATTATGTATCATGTTGTTTAGAGGGGATGATTTTCCCTCTGTTGTATCATTGTATTGTTTTACTTTTTTAATCAGTGTGTTTAAAGATATATAAACATAGCTTCAGCGTCAAAGCTTCAGGAAATGAATATCTTTTTTTTCTAATGGATATTTTAGCTAGTTCCTACATTCAATACAGTCAAATATATGTTAAGTAGTATCTGTACACATTGGTAGATTAAATTCGTACATTAAATATTATTTTTAGTGTTAAAAAGATATAGTACAAGTGTTCATGCTAGATGAATTAAGAGCCTTAGTCAAGCGGTATTTAAATATGTTTAAATGGTAAAATTTTCTGAAATGTACACATTTTCTCTTGAGCAATGGCCAGATATAAAATGTATACCATTTAACCACTTTTATATGAAGCCCTGACAAGATCTAAAATGTCTATCCCTTTTCTCTGGCATCCCCGTCATCTCCTGTTGGTCACCTAACAAACAACTATCGAAATGGCAAATTATATACAGAACAGTTCATTTTTTTCTATGGTTGAATGAAATATTTCAGAAAAAAAATGACATCCTTTTCACATGAAAATTTAACTTTCACAGTCATGGAAAAGAAGCTGCACCGAACAGAACACAGATCAAAAATAATTTCATTTGTGGATCAACCCATATCTATGTGCATAAATATCTCAGGTCTTCATATAATCAGGACAAAAAATTGTATTTTATGTACTTGATTTGGCTATAGTAATCAGATTATTATAAGCTCAATCAGTATATTTATATAATTATTTATGCTTTGTGTATTGTAAACATATACACAATCATGCAGTTACATGATAGCAATAAATAATAACAAAGCCACCCATACTATAAAGGTCATTGGCAAAGCCTATGGTTAAAAATTTTAACTTATTGAGTGTAATCGCCCTCTCGTGCCCGCAAAAACAACACATTGACAGGTTGTCATTGTTGACAGTTTTACTTTCACTTTCATTTTGTGATATCAAACTATCAACACTTATGTGGCTGAGAAAACTATAGCTATTGCTTATTTAACATATTTTCTGTACATTTCTTCAATAAACTTACATCAAAACACGATTTTCTTCATTAATTCAAACATTCCTGACAGTCTACTTTGTTTACATATTTCTCTTACATTTTGACGTACATAGGCATTACCGCTTACGATATGTGTATGGCGTACCATTTGGCTCGAAAGTCAACAAGACCTACTTGGTAACAAGAGAAATGTACTTTGAAGTACAATATGTATGTCGAAGTACAAAAATTGTACTTCGACGTACAAAATGAAATACACTTCGAAGTATAAATTTGTACGTCAAAGTACAATTTGTATTTCGACGTACATGTTTGTACTTCGACGTACACATTTTCTTAAGAGCCGATCAAAACACTTGTCCCATGAGCCGCTTTTCCGTCAGATTTATTCATAATAAATGTTTAAAATCTCTTTTTTTTAATTGAGGACAAAATAAATAAAAATATCAAAATTGCAAAAACAAACATTTTACAAAAAAGTTTTGAGTATTTCATGCATTGAAATAGATTATATACCCATTTGAAGAAGATTCGAGGTTACCTTTTTTAAATAAAATTATCAAGCATATTGTGAGTATTCATTGACCATGCTGGGCGGAATATCACGTTCCAGCGCATTTCTGTGTAGGAAATTCCCAACGGTAACCAAACAGTTACCAAACGATTACGGGATTAAAAATGTATAATAACCTCCCTGGTTTGGGTGTATTTTGTGTTAACCATTATTTGCATAAGTCAGAGGTTAATTAATTCCGCCACGCCAGGTCAATAAATACGCACACGATCTATGAGTTAGCGGTCGATTGTCGCATAATTTGGTACAAATAATAATAATAATAATGTTCAATGAATACGCTCAATATCTACTAGTTAGCGGTCGATAGTCGCATAATTTGGTATAAATATTCATAATAATAATAATAATGTTCAATGTCAAATATCTCTAAAAGCAACAGATGTAAGACTTCTTCTGATTGGCTTACACTCAAGGGTCAGTAAAGACTGAACGTCGAATTACAATTTTGTACGTCGAAAAACAAATAATGTACTACGACGAACATATTGTACGTCAAAGTACATTTCTCTTTTTACCTACTAGGTCTTCTTGACTTTCGACCCAAATCGTGCGCCATAAATGTGTATTCATACTATTGCCTTCGAGGTACTTATCCGATGTTTGACGGAAAGGGCCAAGAATGTGCGATTGTGGGTCATGTTCCTCAGGGGTACTACGTCCCCGTACCCCGATTTTTTCCGTACCAATGAATTTTTCGTACCCAATTTTTTTTTGTACCCAATTTTTTTTCGTTCCTCAAACTTTTTAGTACCCACATTTTTTCGTACCCTTTTTTTCGTACCCAATTTTTTTGTCGTACTCTACTCAATTTTTTTCGTAACCAAATTTATTTTTTGGCAAAAATTTTTCGTTCCCAAAATTTTCGTACGAAAATTTGTTTCGTACCCACATACACAATTGTGATAATGTAGATCAACTTAAATTGATGCGTTTATATCCATCCTCTTCAAAAACATCATCACACGAGTACTGTCAGTACTTTGATTAGTTTTGTGTGAGCCGATGGCAATTGAATTAACTGGAGTTTTCCATGAAGACAGAGTCTATATAAAAATTATAAAAAGACAAACTCTTACTAAATTCATTACAACTAGTTTTCAACGAATTGATTTTACGTTTGCGAAACTTAAGAATTCAGGCTGTGATTACAAAACACATCAAGTCGTCATTTACAAATCAGACGAGTTTTTTTTTAGTTTATTGTACGATATTATCAGTACAATTATCAAAAGCAATCGTTTACTGAAGCATAATTCCTAAATGAAACATTCTCCGACGAAGAATAATGAAAAACGTACCATTTCATAGTTAATTAACCACACAATATATTTTCTCAGTTAGTTATTACAACACGAAATGATAACATATCACAATCACAAAAGTTATTGAATTCGATTGTGTATATCTCCATCAACGTTTACGGAAATCAGCGATCCAATTGATGAAAATGATGAAAAATTATTTCATGTTCAAAAAACCACAAACTATCAATCTGGCACAATTTCGGCTTTGCCCCAGTATGTACATTTTGAGTTTCCCCGTCTAAGCTTGTCATTAATGACTAAGCAAACGTTGTAAATATATCGATTTTAGTGTATGCAAAGCGTTTTAGATGTAAGGTAGCTCAAATGCAGTCCGGTTCAGGCCAGGTCAATGTAATAACAAACAAATAAACAACAAGGTTTTCCTAAAAAACAAACTCAAAAGCGTTTTGAGGTGTAGCGCTTAAATTGAAGTGATATATTTTTTAATATAAGTTTAATTTTAGACATATTACTCAATACTGTTTGTATTTTTAGGATGATCAGTCATACATGTGCACACTTAAATTCGTGTAACCCGGCATATTGGATATTTTCCGTTTCAGATAACGTACAGTCAATTTAAATGATACCGACTTATGTAATTCACGTGTACAGTTGACTCTGCTAATACCGGACTCTCGGAATACCGGAACTCTCCCAATTCCGGACGGTCGGGCCAGTCCCGTATTTTCTCCTTCTATTTCTTTGTTAAAAAATGTTGAATAAACCGAACTCTCTGAAAACCGGAAACCGGACGGGTATCTCCGTAAATTTGGTCATTTTCAACGTAAAATACATTGAGACCGGACGGTCTAAATTCTCAAGATGCCCGAGGCGTGAAAATAACAATACCTAGTCAGCACAGCAAGTGCGGTGTCACACATTTTGCTCGCGCAATTATCGATAATCGGATTAAACATACCATAAAGGTGTCAAGTCGTTACCGCGCTATGGGAGTCCGATTAAGTAATGTAAAACAAACTGTGAATGTCTATAAAAGACGTGCGGTAACACCAAAAAGTGATTGACTCGATCGTTTTATGAATCATTTATTATCGCCTATGATAAACAATTTAATTAAAAAATTAATGCATGCCGTTGCGACGATCACTTTCTTGTGATCTTCTCGGGTATTCTGTATATATTTCTTTAAAAAAATAGTTGGTGTCATATGTCGTCTTGTCTGTGCTGATATGATCCAGGTATCATTGTGTAGATTTCCCATATAATGCTAGTATATCGAAATAGCAATTGTTATTATATTCACAAGAGCCCAGTTAGTGTTTCTGTTTTAATTCAAGAAGTTTAGAAATGCTCCTATAGACAAAATGTTTGTTTTTTGCTTTTAAGTCGTCTCTTTCTAGTTCGCAAAACAATATTTAAAAAAGGGGTTTTTCCAAAAATATGCAAACATTTCATTCAAATACAAACATTTTATTACCGATGAAGTAAATAAATACAGTCTACGACTGGGGACATCTTGTCAATAAATAAAGTCTACGACTAGGACATCTATCTTGTCAATAAATACAGTCTACGACTGGAGAAATCTTGCCAGACTATTAAACCTACGACTGGAGACATCTTGCCAAACAATAAAGTCTACGAATGGTGACATATTGCCAAACAATACAGTATATGCCTGTGGACATATTACCAAACAATACATTCTACGACTGGGAACATCTTTTCAATAAATACAGTCTACGACTGGGGACATCTTGTCAATAAATACAGTTTACGACTGGGGACATCTTGTCAATAAATACCGTCTAAGACTGGGGACATCTTGTCAATATATAAAGTTTAAGACTGGATACATCTTGTCAATAAATACAGTTTACGACTGGAGAATTCTTGCCAGACTATTAAACCTACGACTGGAGACATCTTGCCAAACAATATAGTCTACGAATGGAGACATCTTGTCAATCAATTCCGTTCACAACTGGGGATATCTTGTCAAACTATAAAACCTACCACTGGAGACATCTTGCCAAACAATACAGTATATGCCTGTGGACATATTACCAAACAATACATTCTACGACTGGGAACATCTTTTCAATAAATACAGTCTACGACTGGAGCCATCTTGTCAATAAATACAGTCTACGACTGAGGACATCTTGTCAATAAATAAATTTTAGGACTGGGGACATCTTGTTTATAAATAAAGTCTACGACCGGGTGCATCTTGTCAATAAATACAGTCTACGACAGGAGAAATATTGCGAGACTATTAAACCTACGACTGGGGACATCCTGCTAAACAATATAGTCTACGAATGGTGTCATGTTGTCAATCAAAACAGTTCACGACTGGGGACATCTTGTCAATCAATACAGTTAACGACTGGGGACATCTTGTCAATAAATACAGTCTACGACTAGAGACATATTGTCAATAAGTACAGTCTGCGAATGGGGACATCTTGTCAGTAAATACAGTCTACGAATGGGTACATCTTGTAAATAAATACAGTCTACGACTGGATACATCTTGTCAATAAATAAAGTCTACGACTGGGACATCTTGTCAATAAATACGGTATACAACTTGGTACATCTAGTCAATAAATACAGTCTACGACTGGAGAATTCTTGCCAGACTATTAAACCTACGACTGGAGACATCTAACCAAACAATATAGTCTACGAATGGTGACATCTTGTCAATAAAAACAGTCCACGATTAGGGACATCTTGTCAATCTATACAGTCCACGAATGGTGACATCTTGTCAATAAATACAGTCCACGATGTATGACATCTTGTCAATAAATACAGTCTACGACTGGGGACATCTTGTTAATAAATACAATCTACGACTGGGGACATCTTTTCAATAAATACAGTATACGACTGGGGAAATCTCGTCAATGAATATAATTTACGACTGGGAACATCTTGTCAATAAATACAGTCTACGACTGGGGACATCTTGTCAATAAATACAGTATACGACTGGGGAAATCTTGTCAATCTATCCAGTCTACGTATGAGGACATATTGCCAACCAATACAGTCTACGTCTTGGGTTGTCTTGTCAATCAATACAGTCTACGACTGAGAACATCTTGTCAATAAATACATTCTACGACTGAGGACATTTTATCAATAAATACATTCTACGACTGGGACATCTTTTCAATAAATACAGTCAACGACAGAGACATCTTGCCTAAATATACAACCTACGACTGGAGAAATCTTGCAAAACGATACAGTCTACGACTGGAGACATCTTGCCAAACAATACAGTCTACGAATAAGGACATCTTGCCAACAAAAACAGTCTACGACTGAGGACATCCTGTCAATATATACAGTCTACGAATTGGGACATCTTGCCAAACAATACAGTCTACGACTGAGGACATCTTGCCAATACATACATATTACGGCTGTTGACATATTGTGAATCAATACAGTCTAGGACTGGGGTCATATTTCCCAACTATAAAACTTACAACTGGAGACATTTTGTCAATCAATACAGTTGACGCCTGGGGACATCATTACAATCAATACAGTCTACAACTTGGGACATCTTGCGAAACTGAACAGTCTACTACCAGGGACAAATTGCCAAACTATAAAAATGGGGATATCAGAATAATCATTACAGTCTACGACTGGGGATATCTTGCCAAACAATACAGTCCACGACTATGGACTTCTTGCCAAACAATACAGTCTACGACTGGGGATATCCTGCCAAACAATATAGTTCACGACTGGGGACATCTTCTCAATCAATACAGTAAACGACTGGGAACATTTTGTCAATCAATACAGTCTACGAATGGGGACATCTGTTCAATAAATACAGTCTACGAATTGGTACATCTTGGTCTACGACTCGCGACATCATCTCAATAAATACAGTTTACAACTGGGGACATCTTGGTTATCCATACTTTCTACGACTTGAGATATATTGTCAATGAACACAGTCTATGACTGGGAATATCTTGCCAATAAATACAGTCTACGAATTGGGACATCTTGTCAATCAATACAGTCTACGACTGGGGACATCTTGTTAATAAATACAGTCTACGAATCGGAACATCTTGTCAAGAAATGCAGTCTACGACTGGGGAAATCTTGTCATTCTATACCGTCTACGACTGGAGACATCTTCTCAATAAATACAGTCTACGACTGGGATCATATTGCCAAACAATACAGTCTACAAATGGGGATGTCTTGTCAATGAATACAATATACGACTGGGGACATCTTGTCAATTAAGACAGTCTACGACTGGGGACATCTTGCTGCCAAACCAAACAGTCAACGAATGAGGACATCTTGTCAAACAATACAGTCTACTACTGGAGACATCTTGTCAATAAATACATTTTACGACTGGGAACATCTTAACGATCAATAAGCATACAATTTGAGACATGTTGCCTAACAATACAGTCTACGACTGGGGACATCTTGCAAAGCTGTACAGACTACGACTGGGGATCTCTTGTCAATAAATACAGTCTACGACTTGGGACATCTTGCAAAACTATAAAACATACGACTGAAGAAATTTTGCCAGACGATACAATTTACGTCTTATGACATCTTGTCAGTGCAATTTATATATTTTATTTATCAATGTTAGGGTTCAAATATTCTTTCCACACTTTTTCAACAGTAATGCTAAACTAACATCTTATGTTTAAGAAACATAAATTGTCCAAACACATACTACAGAAACCGCGTTTGCTAATTTGGTACAGCACTTGGAACAATAGCGAGTTGGCAGGGCTCTGAACTTGGTATTTATTTAAGTTTTGCTATACACTTCTGAATGTTTTTCTGCGTTAGGGTGAATGATTGGACAAAATATAAATGTAAAAAATATAAGAACAACATTAATACAAAATAGATAACAAACATGTATTGAAATTTTATGTTTTGATAGTTCAATGCTATAACAAAAATATGAATCTTCTAACAAAAGTACGTAATTACTGTCTGGAAATACAAAGTAACTTCGTAACACTCTCACACGCAACTCATTTAATATCCATCACATCTACAAGATAGAAGTCTGATTTAATAATTATGTTTCTTTTTGTTGAATCATATCCTTTTCGTGAACCATCTGCTTATTTACTCTAGTTTCCCAGAGGAGTCTAGTATATATATATATTCGATAATTCAAAATCGCTAAAAAAAGATTCTTTTACGTATATGTATTGTTTGTAAATTACAAACAATACATATACGTATAATTCGCTTTTGAAATTCCTTCATTAAACCTAGTGTATGTACTTTTTATTAATTTTAACAACCCACTTGTGCACAGTGATAATAAAATCCATAATAATGGTGTAAAAAATTCCTGGTAACAACATAATTGTAAAATATTTATTATCTCCATGTTACCATTTACTTTTGTTCATACTAGATACTTCATACTTAAAACTTTATTCTTCGTACTTGATAAACGCCTGCAATTTACATCTAACCCAAGACCAAAACTGTTAGATTAAACGCTTCCACAACCGGGTCGCAGACAAAACTGTCAGATTAAACGCTTACCAAGTCGGACCCAAGACGAAACTTTCAGATTAAACGCTTCCCACAACCCAAATATACTTTCCACGTAATGATATTGTTAGCTTGAAATTTCTTGATAACAGCTTAGTGAATGATTGCCATTTGTTATTTTAAGAAATTACTGAATGGAAATACTACGACAATTGATATCGATACATAAAGGTAGAACTGAAACCCAAATGCTATCATTTAATTCAACAATAATTGTCATTAAATTTCTTTCGTAACTAATACCGAAAACTAATTAAACTTCTCAATAACGTACATCCATACATTTCCTTAATGAATTCATACAGATTACAATTTTCAAACAAATAAATATATTGATGATGTTACCTTTCACTTATATAATGTCTTGGAAGTTATTTTAAAAAGCAGGTATATTTCTCGCTATGTGATTTGTTGAATACTTATATATGTTTATCTTAAGCACTAAGATGGTACAAGCCTTAGTACATAATACATCTACGAACGATATGCTATACCTAATGTGTTTTCGACAGATAAATGTTAAACACGTGCGAAATTGATTTAGATGCTCGCAAACGTTAAGTACAAATGTGTATAACATGAGTGTAGCTTAATGTATATCAATAACTATTACAGATGCTGTAACAGCCTCAACAAACAAAATACATGAGATGAAATGGTACCGAAAAGGTGTTTTTTTCCACAATAGTCTATGTGTTTGAGTTTTTGTAAGGTTTCATACGAAATCTTTTCTTCATATTTTATTTTTATATAATATATCTCGACTGCTGCCCTAAACTTTTCAAGAACACGTATACACCAAAAGTAAAATAATTATCTTCAAAAGACAAAAGAAATTTGTATTTTGTTTTAATTATCCAAACTTTTTCTATAACTCATATAAACATGTGTATTGTTTTTATTTGACAAATGCAGATATGATATTCATACGCAATTGGCCACGGTTATATAGAAATTGAATGGTCATTAACATGCACATTTATCAACAGTTCTCGGTAACCTTGCTTCCCACTTTTTGTGTGATACAAAAATGTTCATACATTAATTCATCTGACACATTCGCAGTGTTAATTCGGGTAATATCTTTTTGAGCGCATTTCTTAGCACGAAGTCCTTAATGATCTTAAGACGTATTATGAATGGTATCTGATTAGTGTCGATTTTAACAATAATCGTAGTATTTATATCGGAATCAAACACATTATATAAGATGCAATATTACAAAATTCCCGATGCATCATTACGCATTTATTGAAACCCTTATAGATTCCGCCTTAAAGCTGTAGTTAAAGATTTCAATTTGGGTTCTTGATTGCAAACATTATTTTATCAAATATATTTTCTTCAAAGAAGCGAGTTGTGTCTATTAACATAAATTTGCAGTGTGCCTTCCTTTAAAATATTACTCTAGCATTTTTACAAAAGTAGTAAATATGCGTTTTAAAATTAGCCCCTATAGAAGCATTTGCTAGAAAACATCTTAAATAAACAACAGAAGTAAATGTTTATTCGCATATATGTTCGAACGATCTTTTAAAGAGCAAAAGCGTTAGCCCATTAGGAACTGGGAATGTGTAATGGAAACAACAGCTCTAACCCCCGTCGTGTTATTGCGTGACATTTCAAAACATTACTGACATTAAAGATAATTTAGAAACACCTCCGTCAACAAAATGTCATAGTATGTGGTTCAGTAATCTATAACGTTTGTTTAATTACAGACCTTGCTATCGAACATATATTTGTGATCGCTTTATGATGATGCCTTTATTAAGTCGCCCTCAATTCATTGACACTACGTGTTATTGCAAAATATTTATTATCGTTGAAGTGTAACAGAATTCTTTCGTAAATTAATATTCGAATTATTCGAGGCACTTAAGCGTTGGCTTGATGTTTGGTATACTTTCTTTCGACAACTGCTTAGCACAAGTCATGTTGTAATGGTTACTATAACGCAACCGCAAAGAGCGTCTTTGTTATGCATCTTCTATAGGGTATATATTATGTTTATTCGCTTGATAATAAAGTATCTTATTCAACAAAAAGGAAAATATCTTTAGGTAAAGCCGATACATCAAGACCCTACTGTTTGCTATGCAATCGCACAAATTGTTCCGCAGTCTACTGTAAAATATAGACTCGTTCTTACCACGTAATAGATCTGTAGAGCTGATCGCACATCCGAGAAAGTCAGTGTTTTATGTAAGTATATATTGTTCGTACATCCCTTCCGTTAAATTACCATGTCAGGTGGTTATAATTTTCCCGTATTATTGCGTTCAACAACCCCATTTAGAAATCTTATAAGTCATGACCGGGACATGACCGCAGTCTGTCAAATGGTGAACACGTCTCGACCATGACGACAGAATCCTGCTTAATAGAATGTACTAGTGTTTACGAAGAATTTCGTTTATCAGCATAGTTACGATTAACACCCTTTCCGTTTGTCACGAGGAATAAACATTTTTACTTAATTTTCCTGCCGTTCACTTCGGAATCGGTGTAACACGAACGGTCCCAGCCTTGACATTTTAATGCTATAACCTCTAAGATAATACATTATGCAGTTAAGCATTTATGGTGATCGTCGTTAAATACTATAGTTTTATCTAACATAAAACAGGGAATTCATACGCATTTAGACTTTTGTTTACTATAATGATCCTAGCTAACATTTCTTAACTATAGGAATATGTTGACCGATTGTATACAAGGGTTATTTGTTGCAAAGACGAACCAGCGCGTCATTGTTTCGAAATGCAATAATGTTGGACGAAGTACAGGAAATCACATAAATGGTTTACTCTATCATTGATTTGCATACAGACGTTTCAATTAATCCAGACACAATAATGTAGCCCATTTAAAGACCGGAAATGATTAATCATGAACTATTCAACTATCATTCGTTTAATTAAACATGTGTTTTATTGCAATTATGCATTAGGAATAATATTGATTTCACAAAACAACAAACACAATTAACCACTTTGGATGAGACTTTTGTCGATTGCCAAAAAGACGTTAGTCACTACAAGTACCATATTGAAGCATATCGTCGATAATTAGGGTGCGTTTTATATCAATGGCCAAATCTTTGGTCAGGGAGTTGTATGGCTCAGTCATTTTCCTGTGTCGATATTGGTATCTCGTAATAATCAAACAACACGCGACGGCTGCTTTACATGGTGTCTAGTTGCATAGTTTTGCTCATGTGGTCTTGAATAGTGTTTTGGTTATTGTATCTGTGTGACTGCCAATGGCATACATTTAAATGTAAACAAACACGCGACATAATCTCACAAACCATACGTAAATTCAGCCATGGTGTCGAAATTGTAGGGCACATTTTAAGACAACTAGGAGTATGATAAGGCGGCACAGTTCTTTTTTTATTCAGATCACAGTGATCGTTGGAATGGCAAGTGTTTAATTCTACAATATACACAACGTATTTATCAAGAACTTAATTGGATAATAACTCATTACATGACCTACATTTCTATCTAGGACAAACGAGCTTACACTTACAAAAATCATATATGTGATGAATAATCTGGTTGCGTTAAAGTACATTCCCGTCCGTCTAGAGAAAATTATGTTCGTGAAGTAAAATGATGATGAATTACGCGAAGTTTGTAATTAAAAAATACCATAACAGTCAAATTATAACAGCACATTAAGCTTTAGCATGCATTCTCTCATGCCATTTATCAATATTGGTCAGCTATGGCATGTTTCTTTAATGATTCTATCTATAACATAGTATGCATTTTTGTATTCGGTCAACAAACAATATATGTTATTGAAAGTGTGTACAATTGTATACAAGAAGTTCAGGTCTGTATTCAATCACGTCTAAGGCTTGGCGTCCCAAGTATGTATACGAGGTAGATATTTATTATATGGCACTTTGTTGAAAAAGTGCATACGACGTTGACATTTATTGTAATGAATGTCGTCCAAATTGTGAATATGACGGAGATATTTATTGTATGGCAAGCTATTCTGAGAGTGCTTTCAACCGCGCCTTTTCTAAATTATAGAAATGCTCTCACGCAATTCATGTTCGTTCAGTCATTTTGTCATGTTTACCTTTATTGCACAATCAAGAAACAGTGGATTTATGATTGACGTAGATACGCCATTAAGGCAGGAAACACTCGTTGATGATGTAAATGACGTCAATTTGTATATCTTACTGACAAGACATACCTGTATTAATTGTCTAATTACCGGTTTCATTTCTTTATTATGTTTCTGCTCATATGCTACATTTATCTTGAATTGTATACGTTTTCAGAACGCTTACGGAATTGTAGTGTGTGTGTGTTTTTCCAAGTTTATTAGGGCCTTTTCGAGCCAGAGGCTATATAATGTGTTGACCCGGAGTGTGCCCCAGCACTTACTAAACTAACGAAAGATGGAACGAATTCCTTAATTATATGTGCAATCGATAGCTATATCGTTGTTACTGAAATAGTTTTCCATTTTGGTTATGCCTTGCGTCGTGTCTTTGCAGTTGTTTACCCTTTAGTTGGCTTTCATTTTGAAATAGTTTGTAATTGCTCAAACTTGAATAACATTATACATGTATCAAATATATTTGATATATTTTCGTGTTCATTTCCGTTTTATGTATATGATCAGGTGAGTTTACAATGCGGAACTATTAACTTGGGTTAAATAGTATTCAGTAAAAAAAAGTTTATGTAAAATTATTATGGTCATGCGTTTTGGTGGAGTACAAACATGTCTGTTCTTTTTATATCACTACTGCAAAAACATGCCCTTTCACGTCAATTAAATCACTTAATGATCGTGTGCCAAGTTTAATGCAATTCTAGAAACATTTTCAGGATGCAAGAATCTGTTAAGAACTGAGTCCGTTCAATACATATATATAGCATATCAAGATTCATCACTACATATTCTTTTTCCGGTATTTGTGCTACCGTATAGCGACAACTTACCAAGTTAGTTTGATAAAATGTATTTACTTGTTTATTTATTTTTAGACGGTCTTTTATCAACATTATACAATACATACGGAATATTACGCTAGTCAATTGTTCCAAGAGTTTGTATTACTCGAGTGGCTTGTGTGATGACGTATCACACGAGAGGCGGAGCCTCGAGTGTGATGCGAAATAGCACAAGCAACGAGAGTGATACAAACTCTTGGAACAATTGACTAGCGTAATATTCGTTTTATTATATACAACAACTAACGAAAACAGTTAACAAATGTATTTTTCACTTTAACAAAACTGACAAAACAATGACTTAAACGGTACGCCATAGTTTATTTAAGACGCGTATGAATACAGTTAATGTAAATGAACGTGTAGACATTAGAACCGGGAAAACCCAGGTTTCCGACACGCTTACCTTAATACCATCGTTAATCCAATTTTTATAACAATTAAGTTGACAACTTTAATCCGATGTATATTATTATATAACAAAAACGTTTAAACGATATGCATTTCCACTTCTATCTCCCATGTCTTTATCGAAACTTAGTTTAAACCACACTATTTTATTGTATTCCTATCGAAATATACATTTATGCATGATAAACACACACTCCAAAATACGTTTTAAACACATAGTTTACTGCTAAAAAACACCACTTCCTACATGTCCTTACAGAGTTTAGATAAAACTATTGTGTTTTGTCACAGAAATGACGTCACACGATGTTTTTCGTAATATATTTCGTAATATAAAATATTTCTATTTTCGGTGCGTGTAATGTGACGTCATTAAATGGGTCGAAGTATTCCGGCTAGTATGGTAATACGGAATTGGAAACAACGAGTAGCGTAATACGGGATTTTTTATTTTAACGATTGATACAACATGTATTTTGTTAATAGCATTAAACAGGTATATAATACAGAAGCAAATGCATTTATGTAAGAGGAAAAGTACTTTTCAGACCCGATTGCTTGTAGGCACAACATAAACAGACAATGAAGACTAGGCACAACATAAACATACAATGAAGACTAGGCACAACATAAACAGACAATGAAGACTAGGCACAACATAAACAGAAAACAGAAAGACTCTTGTATAGCAAGTTGTTGTCGTTTATAAACATGTAACTAATCAGACATGCTTTTAACCTCGCATTGACAGGCAACTTTTGAATTAAAGCATGTTTTTTATGGGTAAATTTAATGATTGTAGTAACATTGGGCACTTTAAAGATCATCTAAGAATGAAATTGCAAGGCTTTGCAACAATGTGCATTCATTCAATGTGTGGCAATGCTTAATACGGAGTCATATCCCGTAAGAAATAATTATGTAGTCCATATACGTTTCAACGACTACACGATTGCAAAATGGCAATCTCTTCAATAAACCGTGGATGTTCAACATAATGTAAAATTGAATTACATTCTTTACACATCTTATGTGAAGACAACACTCTATTTATATATAGATAACACACTTTTATATATATAGATAACATGCTTAAAGATAGTTCAAAGTGTAAAACAATAAAACTTGGCTGCACAAACAAACGAGAAAATACACAAATGTGGCATCATATAAACTATTTAAATTAACAAGTTACATTAATATACTGCGATCGATTGTTGTTGTACCAAGTTCTGCGTCAATGAAGGCACCATGATCGAATAAAAAAGATTTCCAGTCTGTATTCCTATCATGATGTACCTCACCAACACTTGATTTTAGTATTCCTTAAAATACAGAGAAGACTTCGTTTACTTTATAAATGCAAATTTGATAATTGTGAACAGTCTTTCGGTTTTCACCAGACGTCAGAGGTCACTACTGCTGTTAATAAAACTATTGAACAGAACTTTACATTGCTGTTACTCCAAAAGTAAATCAGGAACGTTTAAAACTTCCTTATCAAACTTTGCTTTAGTCATTTCGTTTGTCTGTATGTCATTTAAGTGATGTGCTCATTTGTCCGTCTGTAGGCCTGTCAATACAACTTGAAGAAAAAAGCGAAAGAAAATTCGGTACATTAAACATCAAATTGAATATTGATATAGGCGTGATAATAAAATAATGAATGACATTTTATGTGTCGTGAGATCAAATGTCAGATGTTTCTATAAATGAAACAACACTAAAGCAAATATATTTGGTGGAATAGAAACAAACTTACTTGAAGAGCATATAAGCGTTTATGCGCAACATTTTTCACAATTTGTCAAACGGCTGGTGAATGTTAAACATCTAAAACATTTAAAACTAAACAATATATCTTGAAACAGCTGTGAAAAGGCCATAATAATTAGGCATGGAACATTACACGTAAACTGGTCAATGAAAATATGAAGAAAATGCACAATCGTAATTTGATTATCGTTTTCAGTGCTAAAGGATCCTAGATTTTCCACTTATGATTTATATCAGGCATTAAAACAACCTCTCGACATTGATCATAAATTAATATGTGCTTCGTTTTTGTTGTCATTTACTTATGTGTTTGTTTCGGTCTTTCTTTCTTCATGTTATAATTAAATATTCCTATATCTTTGAAATATGTCTATATATATAGAGAATAACAGGTTACTGTCCCATCGTTTTGTAATATTTCAGGCGATGCTTAGAATAATATAACGGCAAGGCTTGCCGAGCCGTTATTTTATTCGTGCCGAGCCTGATATATTACAATACGATGGGACAGTAACCTGTTTTTTTCTGTTTATCATACCACATTTTCCTAAAAATCTGCAAAACAATCCATTTTTATATTTAAGATGTACGGATCCCAACCTATTTTGCTGATCTGGCGTTTACACGTTGACATATACGTGGCAATATGTAGCAACGGCGTTCGAAAAGACGACACGAATAATCGCTTATTGTAAACATCGTTTAGAGAAAAGAAAGTTGTTTCACAACGAATGGGAAGAGTACACCCGCTTTAATTATAAACGTCTTGAATTGGAGATCAGGATTGAACTGCAGCTACAAATTTAATCGAAGAACACACTTCACCGAATAGTTTGGATATTGCGGAGATGTGTATTGAAATTGACATTTTGATGATGGTGTCAATATTGACATAAGCGTGTTAAATAGTTTGTTTAAATAGTTGAGGATTAGCAAAAAGTTATCATTTGTCTTGACTTTTAGTGCAACACTTGCGAGTGAATTGACTATATCGATATTTAAGATTTATTGTCTCATCGATGACGTCATTTAGCTTTTGAAGTGCGGCCTGTGGTGATTTAAAAAAAAAAAACGTTTTTGTGATTTATGACTTTAAACTAGAATACAAATGTACGTTCTTGGTATCAAATTGTTTGTTTTGTCGAACCTGAATCATGTTGAAAGAAATTGTTGACTTTATTGCAAATCCCAAGTAACTCCAAACATTGACTGATATAAGAATTTCCTGTTGACCTTGATATAAAAATATATATCAGGCAACGTTATATCAGGCAGATATCAATGCGGTGGTATGAAAAATGGCATTTATAGGTCTTATATCTTAAATCCTTCGCTTATACATTGATCAACCTTTCCGAGTTTTCATAACTGACGGACACCAATCTAAATAAATACGAAGTCGTATAAGAATGACAATTATCAGCAAAATTTGAAGGGAAATGCTTAAATCCGTGTACTGAAACAAACTGCGGATGCAATTATGCAATAGTTGGTAATATAAATGTGTGGAATAGATGCGTGCAAAGCAAATTGAGTGTAAATAAACTTAAACTAAGGTGACTACGAGGATTGAGACAGTTAAGACTTTAAAATAGTGATGTACTGGACTAACAAAGCCTAGGTTTGATCAATCAAAATAAAAGGTAAATGTCTATATTATTTCCCCAACAAATGAGTACCGTCTGATACGTTGACGTTACGAAAAAAAACACTTCCATTCAACGAGGGTTAAAAGGATATCAGGAAATATGTGGAGTTAAGTTTTATCAACTACTTTTGCAACAGAACACCAATAACGTATAAAAAATACGATGATCACGGCTTGGATCACTTTGTTGGAATGGTCAATGAAAATGGTTGGTGGTTTGAACCGGTTCAATGGTCTATCGAACTTAACACCTCAGATTTAATCACAAAACAAACTTGTGTCTGAAACGATCTCAATCAAATGTACCTATAGAGACAGAAAATGAAAATATGATATGATATGATTGGTCAAAACATTACGCGTGGTGAAAAAATATACAGATACTTTATGGGCACTAATGTCGTACGTATTGAAATCAAACGATTAAGGGATAGTTTTTACCGTTATTATTATTTATAAAACATATGTTCCATCCATAAAAGATATTTATCTATAAACAGATTGATGTATCTTCAGAAAATGTTCAAGCACACTATGTATAAACAAAGTCGTGAACATGTTTCATCCACATAACGAAAAATATCTCTATTGTCTCTTAGGTATTAAATATGACAACATTGAACATATTTACGGGGATACATTATATTGCATCCAAACAACATAAATCAAATTTATTGTTTCTGAAATAATATGCAAATATGAAGATATTTACGAGGAGCATGGTTGATGTAAACTTGCAAAGATGTCAGAATGCCAAAGGCATCTGCATAGTTAAACGACGTGTCTATGTTTAAAAGATACTCCGTCGATGTGTTACCCATTAAACCAAGAACTGTTATATAAACTAACCATACACATGAATATGAAATCATTTTGTTTTGATGAGTTGTCAGATAATTGCAGTAAAATGTTAAATTCTCATTGATTCATTATCTAACAAAGATTATTAATCATTTGTTTGAATCCAGTAAGTTCTGTAAAGAATACAATATTTCAAAATGTTGGCATCATACTTTTATGTGGAATTGTGTTTTTAGCTCACCTGAGCGATAGCTCGGGGTGAGCTATTGTGATCACTCAGCGTCCGTCGTCTGTCCGTCCGTCCGTCTGTAAACAATTTGTAAACATCTTCTTCTACTAAACCATTGAGCCAATTTCAACTAAATTTCATGTGGAGCATCCCTAGGTCATGGGACAAAAGAATTGTTTAAAAAAAATTTGATCATATAACCAAGATGGCCGCCATGACCATATATGGTAAAAACCTTAAAAAAATCTTTTTGTCAGAAACCGCTCATCAGATTTTCAAAAAATCTCACAGGGATGACCTTTGAAGGCTCCCCTGAAAAAGTTGTTCAAAGAAATTTGAATCGTCAAAAAACATGGCCGCAGGAGCTCGTTGAACTTTGCATGTTTATTCGTTTTTGCCTATTTTGTGAAAACTTTCAAAAATCTTCCACATTTTTTGTCCGATCCTTTCCAAATTTGCACAGTGCCTTTATATCAATGAGGACACGAACCCTACAAAAAATGAGCATTATTGGTCCATGAAGTACAGAATTACCTCCCCTTGAATTGAGAAAATGGTGTTTATGCAATAAATTCCAAATTTTTCATCCAATTCTTTCCAAACTTGTTTATATATCAGATTAAAGAGAATAAAATTTTCTTTATTATGGTTTTCCTTTCATGAAAATCCATAAAGGATAAGTGTTATTAATCGTTGCTAAATTAATGAACAATGCGAATTATCGGTATTGATTTTTTTCCTGACATGCCGTCCCAGATATTAACCGCTTTCAGCTGTAGACTGTGCATCAATACATCGCCGTGTTATTGACCTGAAAAATTCATACTCAGTCGGCATTAACACCGGTCATCGAGACAAATTACTGATGTGAAAACAAATCGTACATCGTAGAGGATGAAATAAACAATTACATCTGATTAAAGATTAAAGATTGCTGCCGATTAAAATAAATTTGAGTACTTTTTGCGTATATTTGATGCCGAATTGGAAGCTGTGTTTAGACTTAAGTTGAGAAAAATGGCAACGAGATACTTGCCTGTTGGTAGCTAAAGAAACTTCAGCGTACAGTTTATAATGGGTGGCCATTCCCCGCTGTAGTCTACGGGCGGGTAGTGAACTGGTTGAGAAAAGTGGAAGCTTGTGGAAAAGCGGTTTGAGAAGTTTGTAAGAAAACCCTGAATTATCAGTCTTGTGGGAAGAAGGCATTGCGTCTCCACGCAGAGGGCCCTTATCACATAAAGAATATAAGAACCATCAAGACCAACCAGGTAGGGTTTTTATTTTTTTAAACTAACACCCCGAATTTGGTCGTATTTTCTGTTGCTAAAGTTTACTGTTAATGTTGTTTTGCATCAAAAATCGGCAAGATAAATCTAGCAAATTTGCCAATTTTTTTTTATTAATAACGTATGATTCATTGATTGTGAGCTTTTAAAACATTTTGACCTTTGAATAAGGCATAAATCAGGAAAAGAATTTTAACAGTAATTGAAAATACGATCAAATACGCCATTTTTGCTGACTGGGACAGGTCTTTTTAGTTATATAAAATGTTTTATTGTCCCCAACATATGAGCCCAGCAGCAAGAAATGTGTTTTTTTTACTTTTTGTAAAACAAATATGGGCAACCTACCGTAATCCAAATTCGCCGACACCTTTATTCGACGATGTTCTATTTTTATCGATTAAATGGATGATGATTGTCTTGGAATCATTTCAAAGTAATACAGCCGAGTTTAAAATTATTATTTTGTGCTATTAAACATTCATTATTTCTTAAATTATTTGCTAAATATTGCTTCATGTAACCGTTACATCGTCAAATTTGGGTCACACCAGGATACAATTATTTAGCATTCAAACAAAGATTGGGATAAAAACTAGGGGAACCCATGCTTAAATTTTCAATTTTAACTGTTTAGCAGAAGCCACCATACCCAATTTTCTTAGGTGTATGTGGAGGCTTCTGGCAGCATGATTCTGTGAATATAAATGGTGACATTTGATTCTGCATTAATTAAACATGTATTATTGACTTTTTTAAAGTATGTGGGAAAAATATAATGTGTAACCACTGTTACAGGTTTTATCTGGTTCTTTAAAAGCAACACCTGCAGTCGAGTCCATGCCAGACAGAGGGTGCATGTGAATGAATTGCCTTTTGACTAACTTT
This sequence comes from Dreissena polymorpha, assembly GCF_020536995.1. NCBI lineage: Eukaryota > Metazoa > Mollusca > Bivalvia > Myida > Dreissenidae > Dreissena > Dreissena polymorpha. Next base: position 200,580,747 of record NC_068355.1, read on the forward strand.
GTGTTCTTTATCAAATACATGAAGATTTTTAAATAAATGTGTATGTTGTTTTTTTAAGAAAATAGAATCACCAGAACAGGTACAGGCACCCTTTAAATGTGTCGAATCCAGGAGCTTCTGGGGGCCTCTGGCCCCCTTGTCCCCTGGACCCACCGAGGGCCCTGCGGCCCCCTGGTCCCCAGCTTTAAGTTCAGGATTTTCAAAATATCCAACTTTGACCCCTGCAAATGCTTTGCTAAAACTTTGGCTACAGTTTCTAAAATTTGGCTACACAAAATTTTTGGGCAAGAGGAGCCCTGTTTGGATTGTATTTGGGTCATCTAGGGTCAGCAACTAGGCACTAGGTCAAATAATAGAAAAACCTTGTGTAGACTATAGAGGTCACAGTTTTAATCAGATTTTATTGAAATATAGTCAGAATGTTTGTCTTGTTAAAATCTGGATTGGGATTGACTTTGGGTCATCTAGGGTCAAAAACTAGGTCAGATTAAAAAAACAAACTTTTGTAGACAGTAGAGGTCACAGTTGTCATTAAATCTTTATGAAATTTGGCCAGAATATTTATCTTGATGAATTCTGGGTTGGGATTGTATTAGGGTCATCTGGGGTCAAAAACTAGGTCAAATCATAGAAAAACTTTGTGAAGACAATAGAGGTCATAGTTTTCATATGATCTTAATGAAATATGGTCAGAATGTTTATCTTGATAATATCTGATTTTGGATCGTATATGGGTCATCTGGGGTCAAAAAATAGGTCACCGGGCAAATTCTAGTAAAACCTTGTGTAGATGAAAGAGGTCACAGTTTTCATCACGTCTTAATGAAATTTTGTCAGAATGTATTAATTAATGAAATTTGGCTTGGGATTGTATATGGGTCTAATAAAATTTAAGTTCATGAAGCAAGGTTAGTCAGGTGAGCGATTCAGGGCCATCATGGCCCTCTTGTGTTTATTCAGATTTAACGACAACATATGTTTCATAAAAATTACGAATTATTTGGAAGATAATGTGAAGTTTGGACGCTCTTAAACCGTTTAAAATCACCAAAGCTATGCTTTGCTTTGACCGTTCGATTTAAGTGACACGAGTTTTATTAATTGGCGTTTGTTTTTGACATACGCTTTGTTCTGTGTCTAAATGTAATGTGGTCAGTTTCTTAAATGAAAGATCTTGAATAGAAGATAGGAATGATCTTTTGCTGATGCAAATTGACTTTAATTCTTTTATACATGATTCCATGATACAATGTATGATAACATGTCACAATATTTTGTGTGATATTATTCAAATTAGACCATGAAAAATCTATACCAAGTCATGATTACTTACCTTCTATGCGCATATCATAATACAATCTTTGATATAGACTTAATAATGATAACATTGCGTGAAATTCACAAAGAAGGATACAATATTTGATATACACTTAGTCATAATACTAGGTATGATATACAACATTTTATGATATTATGTATACTATGTACCCAGTATGCTATAAGGGATAAACCATGATGTAAGATCTTAAACTTACTCAAAAAATGTTTTATTTTGTGCTGTTTTGTACAAAAATTAATTAAATGCGAAGAACTTGATTGATTGTCATAGATTTTCGTGTATTTTGACATCATAAATGGGACGTCAATTGATCATTCGTTACGAACCAGTTTAAATTAAAACTTGTTAAACTCAAATTTTTTGTCTTTGCTTCATTGATCAGAAAGTACACCCGCCCATTGTTGTTTATGTGTGTGGTTCCGTACTAGTATTGTCTTGCTGTTGTTTCTTATCACTATCGTATGCAATGTTCCGTGTGTTTTTGAATGAGTTTGTTTTATTGAATTATTTAATTTTATACTGGCTCGTTTGATATGTTCTTAATTTGATTTAACTAATGATTGTAGCACATTTAATGTCAAGAAGATGGCACAATTTGAATTTTACTCAGTTGTTTGTCGTAAATTGTGAAATAAATACACTAAGTCAAGATACCTTATATGATTCGCACTAAGTCATAATAATATCATAAATAGCACACACACATTAAGGTGTTGTTGTTTTTCTAAAGATTACGATACGCATAAAATATACCTAACGTTTTCTTTTTTATATTGTATTTAATGTAAAGTTCAAGTTGAATAAATTATATCCCATATTTCGAGCCTAATAAAACATTAATTATAGTAATATGTAAACAAGAATTATCCATTATAATTATTCATGTTTTGTCGTTTGTAGCTTTCGAAAACCAGAATGACAATATCTACTTATAATTTCATCTTTTGTGTAGAAAGACTTTCTACAAAATATGTAAACAAAACAATAATGACGCCTTCGAAAAAATATTCAGTAGACATATTCTTGTTAAAATGCAAATCCCCAATTAGTTTAAACACAGAAAAACACTAATGGGAAATATCTGCGTGATGTCTGGGTCATACTTTACAACGCGCCTTTCAGTTATGCTACGATGATATCTTACGTCCAAAGAACTCGAAGCATATCTCGACATTTGCACGCAAATGTTTGGTAGACATATCGTCTAGTATTCTCACTATCGTTCTACCACGAGATTGCTGCGAGTTTGGCGAACTAGAGAGACTTTCAATAGTGCTTAAATTAAAATGTTCAATAAAAAGGGGCTTGTAAGAACAAGAAAACCTCCTAAAATAATCATAATCACAACCAAAAGCCCAGAAACTAAAATGTATATCTAATATATCATTAAAACGTTTTGGCCGTTTTATTACTCGAATAAGCCGGAACAATAAAACATAGTAATGTTATATGTTTACGGCAGAAACAATACATATTATTAATTATTTTCTTTTATTCAAATTCAACGTAATTGATGTCAGTTATAGACATTTTTTTAAACAAATCATCAGTTGTTTGATCTATAGCATTGAATATTTAATAGGTCGATAATGCTCTTTCTCTTCATCTGACTGATTTTTTTCCATCACTGCTTCACTCTTCATTTTCTGGAAATGTGGACAGACTGTGACGTGCTTGTGTTATTTATTATCGGCATTTCTTTAATATTTCATATATACGTGATTAGGCTAGTGTATACATTTCTTTAATATTTAAAACAGAATGTATTAGTATATATTTCGGGAAAAAACTACACTATACTTTACCATTTTGTACTATAAAAACTGTAAATTATTGTTTCAAAATTAATTATTATCATATATTCCATGCAATAAAACAAAATGGTATATTTAAGGGAATTATTTAATCTAATTAATCAACCAAACTGAATAAATTTCTTGTCAATTAAGACCTTGCTAGGAAAATTAGCTTGAAAACGAGTGTCACAAAAAACTCTTGCATTGAATCATCTGTGGTTAAAGCTGATCATTGAAATTGTACATTAATATTTTGTATGTAAAATTATGTTAGTTTTATCACCTGATATTGCATTTCATCTTAGTTCTCAGACTTCGATCGAAACATTGATTTTAATAGTTAATAATGACAAATAACAAATAAAATTGGAAAATATCAAAGGTACTCAAAATATTCGATCCGTTCACATAATAAAAAATCATACACATAAATCACAAATGTAAGCTAATTATTGGCTTTCTGTATCAAAAACTGGTGATTTTTTATATCAAGAAACGCATTTTCATTTCAGTTTAACGCAAAATAAGAAAAATAAATACATTACAATTTTTTATCCTGGATATTCAGTGGTTTTTTATTACAAAACATATCAAATATGTATGTCCATTGTTATTACCATTCATTTCCGATCCAACTTGGCTTCTTTACAATTTATCTGCCATAGTTGCGATTCTGTGTCTTTGCGTACATACATCTTATTTTGTCAGTTATGTACTTCACCAGTCACCGTGAAATTTACTAACACATATAATTCCCATTCATTGACTTGATGTCAATGATGACATAAGGCAACGATTGCTAATTAACAAAAAATAATATAATAATTCCTCTTCGTGTGCACTTCAGGAATAGTACTTGCTGATTGTTTCTTTCTCGTTAGCTTATCATTCCGTCTGTTTTATTACTGAAGCGATTGGAGAAAATGCGTATGGCGCTTTACACCGATTATACGATGATTGATTCCAAGCAAACAAGTTGGTCAAAAGTACATAGTACTCCTAGAAAAATATCAATGAGATCAAAACTGCTAGCCGTGCTATTGTCTTTTATTCTCGGCAGTAAACCAATCCCTTATACATTTGACCATGCACTAAGCATTTACAAATTAAGTACTTATAGTGCTCTGAACCTTTAATGTACTTTAACAATCTTAAAGTAACACCGAGCATCGGCCTATTAAAGCTATATATATATATATATATATATATATATATATATATATATATATATATATATATATTGTCGATTATTTGTGTTCTTTGATAAATGCTGCGCTGGAACTGCTTTAATTCTCGCAGACATTTATTTATAATAAACATGTTACATAACGGTTCGCAACAACATACAGATTCGCGACTTTCTCTATGCGAAGTAAATATATATATATATATATATATATATATATATATATATATATATATATATATATATATATATATATATTTATTTATTTATTTATTTATTTATTTATAATATATTACTGACGATTATGTTGTGCAATCGCCTGCAGTAAGTATGCACTATTGCATAATGTAAACAACTGTACTGTTTACTATCAAACAAAATGGCTATAAAATCGCAAAAATTGTGTTTTTGCATTGACCGTTCATTTTACTTAATTAAACCGAACTTCATGGTAGTTTATACTTACTATTTTGTCAATTCTGCACATTGTCTTTTAAGATATAACTGCTGAGCTAGGTGCGAGGTTTGGTTTGCTCATTAATCGCTCCAAGTCGGTGGTCACTTATGTAATCGTTCTTTTTTTGTCTTCTTTTTTATGTCTTGTAAACGTACTTTCTTGAATTGTGAATGAAAGACAAAGCATGGATATTTATGTTCAAATTTCTCTTTTTTCTGTGTTATTCAAATGTATAACCAAAGGTATTATTTTAATGAAGTTTGCGAAATTGTTGGTGCTAAAGTGAGACGACTGATGCAAACACATGTATGTCAAAGATTCGCCTATATGTTGTAATATAATCATCTAGACGCGTGCGTTAGGTAAAACTGCCATAGATTATTTATTGACCATACATATTGCGTAATCTTCGTGGCATAACGTTACCTGAGGCAGTTACGCTTATTAACATCGTCCCTGAACTCGTGCCTCAGTCGGATCCGATTTTCGAATATACCATATTTCATCCACACAATGTGTTTCCTGTCTAGCATTATATGAACTATATTTCAAATGTGCACATAATCATAAAGCAAATTAATATTTTCTAGTATACTGTTGGATAACGAGCGTATAAAGATTATCCGATAATTAAGTCAGCCATTACGCAGTTTAATGAACATATACCATATTTATACGATAAGTTAATTTCGGAACAACGGTGGCCCGCATTTGCACAAGCATCCCGTTATAGTCTTAAACATCATACATACAGTTCGAGAAATGAGTAACTTTACTAAATTTTAAACTGAAACATGCCTTCCAGTTAATCAATATAAAGTCTTGATTGCTTGCCTTTGACGTTATGTTGATTGGTAATGCACATACGAAAATTTGCCGAACAATAACAACCTGTGATAGCAGAAAATAGTCTATAACAATAAAAAAGTGTATAAATAAACTTCGTACGATCTCGTCAACGAGATATTCATTAAAATACTAAACATAGTTCAGGTATACACACGTACACATTATTTGCTGAAAACTTGATATTTTGTGCAGATTGATGTGTATATTGAGTAAATTGGCTGTAAACTAACTCGCCGACAGAAGTAAAATACTAAGACCCATCAATGGTAGTGGTAGAACTCCGTTATTTTTCATATTTTGTGGTGTGATTTGTGTGTATATGGTATTTTTTATAATAAGGAAGTAGTTTATATGTTTAAATGACATGAACATGTACAAAAAGTATTCATTCGAATGAATACATATATTTTATTCCTATAACAATGATACAAATTAACAAATTAAACGCATGTCATAGAACAATGTTTTATGTTATATATATGGATAATGTTCTAAAATATTTGTAAATGTTTATTTAATAGCTAAAGAATAAACTATATTATTAAATTCTACATGGTTCATCCCTTCATACCACTAAATTACTAACTGTAAGGCAATGCTGGCCAGATTAAAGTTACTCCCTTGTTGTACGAGTTCAACGACATCCTATAGAAGCCTACATCGTTATGGCTGGGACTTCACAGCGCTCGGAACACCATCAGTCTGTAAAATTGTCTACATAGTACGACCCCCGAGGACAGGCTCCTGCGTGATTTACTGTACCAATGTTTCCAATCTATTGTGTTTATATGTCTAGTTTCGATGAACACAATTGCAACTTGCCACGGGAAATAGACATTATATACTTAAATGTCACGCCATGCTCAGTGGAAGCTATGTTATACAAATGGTCCCAGCATTGAACTTTAAATGACAAACCACTTAGAAAATTGCTTAACACCCATTTATTTCCAATTTCATAACTATACAAATATATAGTATCGTTATCTATTTGTTACAAACAACGAACACGCACGTGCAAAACGGGGGAAAAGAGATCTACTGAATACCGCGTTAAATGAATGCATAATATTGTGAAAACCCATTGATGGACATTGCTTGACTTTGGCTTTTTTATACCTAAATAATCATAATTATAACGCAAATTCATTGTTTCAACGGTTTAAACTGATTGAAATATGCAACGTTAACTTATACTTATTTGACCACTTAATATAAACACATAAATGGTTAACTCAATCAGTGATTTACAAAAAGTCGTTTCATTTGTTCCATAAAAATTGAGTGCAGCCCATTTAAGAACTATAATGATTGATGATATTCCTTGCTTTCAAGGGCATTGTAATCATATTTCTTACACCAATAACATAAACGACGTAATGCATTACCAGAAGTTATTGGAGGATATTCTCGATAATTATGATGCGTTTTAACGGCTCAGTAATTTTCCTTTATCTGTAGTGTATTTCCATTCTTGATATTGGACTTCATCTCTTGTAAACACTACCAATAACGAACGCTTATATTTGTATCTCTTGTTATCTCGTTATTTAAAATAACAAGCGACGGCCGCTTACAATAGTGTCTAGTTGCATAGTATTTGTTTGACTTCAAATCGCATACATCTTATTTTAAACAAAAAAGCATTATATCAGACAGATAGACAGCTTTGACAGTGTAGTTAATAAAGTGTAATTAGACATTAACTGAAGAAATTGTTTTGAAGTATCTAGCGATAAGAAACCAGTTTCAATATTCATAATATTATCAAACATTTCTTTGCGAATTCTGTCATACAGAATGTGCATTAACACATGTTTTTCATTTTCTATGTATGTGAGGCATTGAACGCATGTCCGTGCATGTTCGGGTACTCCCTCGTACCAGCCTGTTCCTATTCTAAGGGGTGCAATGCCGCATCTTAATTAAACCAATACACTTCTTTTTACCCTTGACATAATGTAACATTTAAGATAGGGTTCAGTCTCAAAACTAGATTGTAATGTATTTTAAGTTATTAATTTATTCCGCCCGCGTCTTGTCTGCTAATAAACTTGCATTCAGCCTTCCGTCCGCCTCTTGTCTATTAATATACTTGCATTCAGCCATGGTGTCGGAATTGAAGAGGAACACTTTTCGACCGTCAGCTAGGAAACCGACTATTCGGTATTGAGATCACAATAATCGCTGCAGTGCCAAGTGTTTTATAACCCACGGTTCTAAAGTATTTATCAACCACTAAATTTGAAATCTTATTTTCAACTCCTATTTATAACGCTTTACCCATATCGTTCTTTTAACAAACACTAAAACGTCCGGTAATAACATACGGCTCCGTGATTATAACAATAATTATCATTCATAACGGTAACCTGTTATTTTCTTTTATCCTGCCTCTGTTGCAAAAATTGACCAAATAAAGCAGGGTCGGATAAACTAGTTGATATCCGGCAGTACATCACGTGACCGTGATCTAACCGTAAGTATGTATTCCTACGCGCCGATTAACATTTTAACGTGTTCTAATATTTGACCTTTGAAATTTATTGGGACGTATCATGAATGTTATCGTTATATAATATATCATCCTGTTTTCTTCTTTACACATATAGAGAATACTAGGTTAGCGTTTAATACAGAGAAGTTTATGTTGCGAGGCTTAGAACGCCGGAAGCGCGAGCCTTGGCGAGCGCTTTCGGTGTTCGAGCCGAGCAACATAAACTTCTCTGTATTCAACGCTAATCCTAGTATTCTATTTATCCCATTTGTTTTTTTCAACGTGACATTTAACATAAATAGATTTAATAACCTTAACAATAATTTTAATTCAGTCATAAAGGCGCTTAAAATCTAACAAATGTAACCATGCGTATTGATATACATGTATTTGTTCTGGTACGCAAAATAGTCTTTAAAAAATTCACACAAACTGTAAAAAAAGTAAAAATATCACCATATGCCTACATTCAATTTTAGGCAGTATGCGAATTTTAACACATTACGACCGCGAAAAGAAGATTTTACTTTACTATAATTCATTTTATTTTCGAAATAAAATGATCAAAATCCAATATGGCGGCGATTGCTCCTGACAAAATGCTGTCGATGTCAACATACATGTACACCATCGACGACCTAGTTCTGGCTACCATAACTTTAAATGTCGCTTTTTATGATATTTTACTGCGCGACTTTGTACAGGTCTGTCAACACTAAATAAACTGTACGCTGAAGTTTCTTTAGCTATCGAAGACCTTGACAATTTTGACGAGTAAACAGACAATTGCAGCGACTGACACTTTATTTGACAAAATATACAGGGCAATACGTTTTCCGACTTCGGACGACGAATTTAAGGACGCGCAGAATGTGTTTTTTATATAATGATATTGGTGTGCCGTGTGTGATCCGATGCATCAATGGCGACCATGTTAAAATCATTTCCCCGAAAACAGGGAACGACAAACGTACAAACAAAAATCAAAACACGTAAGAACTAGTATCTTACCTTTAATTATCCTTTAAAATCCATCTAATAATCCATTTACCTCAATAATTGACGATTTTGCATCTAGGGTCTTTAATAATTATTTTATAGTTAAATAAAGACCCTTATGCCATTCTATCACTTTATTCAAATGAGTTTATGAACGCGATAAACTTTCTTCGTCGTCACACGCTACGTCATGTACTCTACATTACTGCTGTTCAAATGAACCGGAGCAGTTTATCTAATAATAGCCGTTGGTAAACTCGGTTGCATTTGCAGATTTCTGCATACAAACATAATTATGTTTAAACTTGCACAATGTTTTATTTATCTATGGTAAATGCCCTTATTGTACGAGAAAATAATTTAATATATAAATACACAAAGAATGGAAAACATTCCAGTACACAACAGATAAATGAGTAAAAAATACCCGTGTACAAAATGGGACGTTCCCAATTCCAGTGTGGTGCTATTTTTACCATCTTATACTTTACACAGCTCTATGCCTAACGTGAATTAAATAGGAAAGCAAACATAGCAGATTATTCATGAACTGTGCAATATGTGTATGGCTTGTTGTACATTCTTAATATTTAAGTTAAATGTCAAAAGTATATGCTTTGGTTATAAACAATGCACATTACACGAAATAAGGAAAATGTGATCAATTGACAATTCAGATATGTCGACATACAGTACATGTAGAAAACATGTGAAATAAGTCGCGTTTATAATAAATCGTCCAAAAAAATGGGGAAAATGAAGCAATAAGTATGTCATTTTATGACGCCATCAATCAGCTTATTCATTATACGGATGGCGAAAAATTATGTCATATGACTAGATTTAAAGGTTGAAGGTCGTATAATTTTGAAGCTTAAGTTTGGTCGACTTTGTTTCTTATGAAGAATCATTCAGTGGTAAAGTAAATATAAATAAAAAAATAACAAAACAAAAATCGTGTAATTTTATATTTTATTTCAACATTTCTTTTGGTGAATATGTCATATATAATTTTTTTTCTGCAAATTATGCACATTTTCTTCTAATGGGTGACCTTATAATTCGATCAATGAACCAAACAATATCGACCTAATTTTAGCGCATATCGCATGATGTCATTTAAAAAGTAGTCCGTGCACGCGACAGGTATATTCCACAGTGTTGAATACAAGCAAGTATATTCCACAACGTTTTATACCGTCAATGTCGCGGTGAAAATGGGATAAATTACCGAACCAGCTCTCCGTATTTATCATTTTCATTTACTTGATGACGCAATTTATGACGTATCTAGTGTGACGTCATTTCTCAGACAAAACATACTAGTTTCTCTCAGGATTTTAGGGACAACAATTTTGACGTGGCGGGTTTAACAGTATTTTTTCAAAGAATTTAAAGCATCGAACGAATCATAAACGTATTCCGGATTGCGTGTTTGTCATACATAAGTGTTAACTTCGATAGGAATAAAATAATTCGCTACGACAGGATAACGATTTCGTAAATCATAATTTGGGTCAGAATGGTTAGCATTCGATACAAACGCTATCAAAAAATAGTGTGGTTTAAAATACATTTCGATACAGATGTAGAACAGAAATGCATTTCGACAAAGGGATGGAAGAACAGAAAATGGATGTGTATATCGTTGTTAATGTTTTGTTATAAGCAATGGATTAAAGTTATCATTAAGGTGAATAAAATTTAGTTATTGTTTTGCTGCTGCATTTTGTTTTCATTTTGTATTAAGAAAAATATCACATTCTCGATTCGTTTTTTATTTCTTCTCATATTTTCAATAGGAAAGTATAAAAAGGAACAGTTTAATGTGGAACTTTTTTTACGTGACACAATCGGTAGTTATTCGGTCGTCAGGAATGTAGGAGGCCCGACAAGAATTGTTATATCAATTAATCATTTGTCTTTGATAAAATGTGTCAACGGCATGAGGCAGGATAAATCGAATACATGGTTGGTGCCGAGATGGAGAAAGTTTATCCGGTTCGGCCCGAAAAAGAAAAATAAGGCTCGCTAAAGCTCGTCCTATTTTCTTTTTCTAAGCCTCACCGGATAAACTTTCTCCATCACGGCACCAACCATGTATTCTCTATTATCATATGTACCTTTTTGCACCAATGGGGCAATATTAAATATACGACATATTGTCGCCATAGTGCATACAAAGTAGTCTTTTATTGTAATGAATGCTGTCCCCAGGGTACATATGTTGATAGTTACTGTATTGCAAGCTTTCCTCTGTGTGCTTACAACCGCAACTTTTCTTAATCATAAGCTTGCTCTCACGCAATTCATCGGCGCCATTACAGAAAATGCTTTCTGTCATTTTGTCATGTTACCTATTATTGCACGCATGCAAAAACGGATGTTGCAATTAAGGTATCGCACCTCTAATGGGCACATATCCAAATATAATCTAATTAATTATTTTCTTAATCAGCATCATTTCACTGAACTACATTCAAATTTGTAGGTAGGCTTTCCATGCTTTTTAAAAAAATATACCGATTTTTTCAAAACCACCCCCACGCTCGGCTTTTGTCCAGTTTATTTTCTACCCTGGGGTATATAAAAGTTCCATAATTCATTCAAATTTCCAAATATGGGCATGCAGTTGGTGTGTACAGATGCTGTAAAGGTGTTTAAAGTTTAAACAAGATGAAATAAGTATTCTTTTACAGACATTTATTTTTTACAAATTTTATCTATGGAAGAGCGCCATGAAATGTAAGTGATTTCAGCCAAGTAAAAATGGGGTCGGTTAAAAACAAAGTGTCATAAAATTCATAATAGTATCATTTAAGTCATATTTTAAACTTAGTTTTTATAGAAATACTATATACAGCAAAAATACCAAGAAATAGACAGATTTACCGTTTACTTTTTTAAATAAAAATAAAAATGCAACATGCATGGTTCGTATTTTCAACAGTAAATCACCCAATTTCGTCACAACGTTGTTTTAAATTTAATAATTGAAGAATGTGCATACAAATTGCAATATATTTAACAATAAATATAGCTTATATGCCATATTAAATCAAATAACGTTAGAAAATAAATAAAACGCGTCGCAAAAAAGTATACGTCGTCGGCAGGATTCGAACCTGCGCGGGAATATCCCAAAAGATTTCTAGTCTATCGCCTTAACCACTAGGCTACGGCACCTAATAGTAGGCTCTTCAACCTTCGAAGAAATCGCGGGAAATCATTAGAGGTGCGCTACTTTAAGACATACAATCGAGAAAATAGGATTTGCGATTGACGCAGAAACGGCATCAATTCATAGCATCCACTTCTTTACGATGTCAGTGACGTCAAATTTTCAATCTTAATGACAAGACATGACCATATTATTAGTATAACTATTGGTATTTCACTTTCGCGATATATGTATGTATCACTTTTTGACGATGCTGGAACAGCAACGTCCAAGGTTTGATAACCAGTAAAAAAAATCTTCACAATTGCAACCATGAAAAAGACCGAGCCAGTCCGACTGAGATAACTCGATTTTTTCAGTTACTTCCCTTGGCATTCGCCACTGCGTAGGAGATTGCTCGTTGATTTTCATTGATAACATTCTCCCAGCAGAGTTGTCGTTCGTGTTGATAAAGGTAAATATTAATAGAACAGCATATCCTGGGGAAACAGATTCAATAAGTGTATCAGAACGTTAATTTCAAATAAGTAATTTTACATCCATTTTATTTATATAGACCAATGAAACAACTATATATTTTCTCTATTTTGTTTGATATTTGTTCTCGATTTAGTAAATAAATTGCGAATAAAAACATGTAAAATTAACTTTTTACGTGATCACAAAACTAAAGAATGCGAACGATTTCGATCCTGCAAAATGTAAACGCTGCACTGCTATGATATATAGAGATAAAACAACATTTTTGCGTAATTGTCTGTCCCGCTAGCGCAGTGGTAAGGACGTTCGATTTTTCACCTTTACGACACCGGTTCGATTCCCGCTCCCGGCGCAATGTTATATTTTGTATGTTTTGTGGTCACCATTCCTGACAGTTGTTTTTTTCCGGAAAATCTCATCCCCCCGCAGCATTTGACCATATACAAAATTAAAAAGTATTTCAGTACAAAACAAATAGCTGGAAATTGCAGCTATCATTCAAAATTCGTCCAAACTGTCGTCAATCTAATCTTATTAGGTAGGAGTGCTGGACACACTCCGGGTCCCAACATTATGCAGCCTCAGCGCGGAGGTAACTCATTACCTTGGAAAAACACGAATACACACACTGGGTGCAGCCTAGGTGCGTATAGACTCAAACAAGGCAACAAACTCAAGTGCGGGCACAATCATTTAAAATTTACATATTGAATACGATATTCTAACAGAAATTACACAACCACCTAAGTGTACATACCATGTTTGATATTTCGTTCGATTGTTAGATTTCAGCATATACATGTATAAGGTCATTTCGCATTTAATTAACTTATCCATATGTTCGTGGGCGAACTCGGATAGTCAAATGCTCATACGATTGAGCTCACATGGTCCGGCTATGTGCTCATACCTACTTTCGAGAATCATCATGAATGTATTGCCATACTTAATGAACAAGAATGTGACCCTCCTCCCAGTTTCGCTCAATGGGTCAAGTTACCCACGGGTACTACTTCCCCGTACCCCTAAACTTTTTTTCGTACCAAAAATGTTTCGTACGGAAATTTTTTTCGTACCAAATTTTTTTTCGTTCCCAAAAATTTTTTACCCAAATTTTTTATCGTACCCAAATGTTCGTATCAACATACACAATTGTGGTGATAAAGATAAACATAAATTGATGTTTTATATCCATCCTCTTCAAAAGCATCGTCACACCAGTACTGCCAGTACTTTGATTCTACTCATGTGTCTCTTCCTTGAATGGTATGATTTTTTAAAAATTATTTTTCAAATAATGCTAGAGAATGGTTATTATTACCATTGTACGAGTTGTGTCATTATGAGACATTTTATTATTATTGCATATGATTGCTATCACAAATTCCATACAGCAAAATGATATAAAATACACGTAGAACAACAAGCGATGAAGACTGCTGATATCGAATTTATTAATAATGTCAACAGGAATTCCAACAAAATGATACGTTTATCATACATCTAAAGTTTATTACACCGAAAACCTTTAACAAGCAAAAAATATACATATGTTTGTTTTGCAGTATCCACCAAAACGCACGACCAAAATAAGCAAAATTAGTGATATTCATACCACATAAGTGACCACGAAAAATATTAAAATAAATTGAAAATGCATATGATATAAATGATTTATTAGATAAATTAATGTTTCCAATTTTAAATGATTAGGTCGAACCAAATATTTAAATACTGAAAGCCAAATACACGGTTAACATTTGCAAAAGCCAGCCATTTCACGTCAATGAAATATCTAACTGGTTGAGTGCAAAGACAAATGCAATTCTTTGAACATTACAAGGAGATACATTCTTGTTGCAAACTTCTTGCATAATTCAATTAGACTTGCATTAGTTATATCTTATTAAAAAGACGAAAGACGTGTACACGAAGGATGATGTTTTAACGAACGTGTTTGCTAAAATGTTGTGTGTAATCCAAACTGCGTCATACCGTGCGACGACATTTTGGCAATCAATCAAGTTCATTTGAGTAAACGTAATTGTATTATTTTGTATGTGTTTATTTATATTTTGTTGGTCGTCCTTCTACAGAATATTAAGTAGAGCAAATTCATTTGCATAAAGGGACAAACTACTTGGCAGACAAAAGTGTTAACAGGCAAAACATGAAGAAAACAATGAGTATTGTATCACGCTTCATTCATAGCAGTTCGTTCTCGTTTATAGAAACCTAGTTTATCAGACATTGTGTTCAAGAAAAATGCACACATTTGTCAAAAGTGTGCAACCATTCGGAATGTGTCAATCCTTGACAAGTATTTGATATCATTAAAACAATCACAGGTCCATAACAACAATGCTAAAATTCATGTCTAGCAGTTTGCATGATTACATGATTACCAAATGATGACCATTCAATAAGCCGTGATTGTCTAACGGGATGCAAATGTTAATGATATTTTAGAAACGGCTTATTTATAGACGCTTCAAGAGATACCAATTTCAACAAATAAAAAACATATAGAAAATAAACCAAACACAAAAGGTCTTCAAGTTAATCATTTAAATTAACAAAATAACAAAATAACATCACTATACCGCGATATGTCTTTATCACGAGAGTTGTTTTCCGTCAATAATAATCGGATAAATAAGGTTCGCCCGTCTGTCTATCAATATGTACCTCCGTAAAATTTGATCTCGGAATTTCTAATAGATACTGAAGGGTCGTCGTATGATTATAAAGGGAATTGAAGACTTTGCACAGTATGTTTATTTTGACCAGATATCAAGTCCGCTGTTACTATAATTAGTAAAACATTTACATTCTAGCAGCTCCAAGTATGAAAGAAACTATTAACACTATTTTTTATAGGTATGTTGTTTGTCTGTAATTATTTTCATTCCACTGCCCGTCGGCTTGTCAACAAACTCGGAAGAATAAAAGAAAAACGCACATCGTATTAAATCTTGGAATGCGAGTAGCCACATAGTAATGCAAACGTCAGATGACAGTTACTATAAATGGAACAACACTGCAAAAATTCCATATGGTATATTCATAACGTTCAAATTAGGATCATTAAAAGGATAATATGCTACATTTTGTATCATGTGTCAAACTGCTGGTGAATATCAAAGAAACAACAACATATCTTTAATCAGCTATGAAAATGACATACTATTGTATTATACAATATTACACATTTACTGGTTAAGAACAATATGAAACATATTCAAAATCGTCATTTTAATATCGTTTTCTAAGGGGACCTAGTATTGCCAGAAAAGATGTAAAATTCGTTAAACAAACTAAATTTTAACATTGATAATGAAAAAAATATGGAATACGTCTTTGTTGTCATTTAATAATATTTTTGTTTTGGTCTTATTGTCTACATGTTTATATAACTAATACCTTGGCACAAGGTAGCGCGATTTGGTAAGACCAACATTCGAGTCATGTAATGTCTTATATACGATTATCTTAAGCATTGATCAATTTTCCGATTCTACGAAGCTGACAGACTCTTTTCTAAATAAGCCATGATTTCCGAACGAGTTAATTTCTTAGAGATGATGCCGTTTATATTGGCAAAATATTAAACGGACAACAATCACAGCCAATTATCTTCAACAATGGAAATTTACAGATTTATAGAAAGTTGAAGAAGGTATAGTCTTTCTAATGTAGCATTAAGAGCTCACATATTGTATTGAAATACATTGTAGATTTGCCATAAGGTTTGTTTTGTTAAAATATTAGCGAAAAAATCGATTGATAAGTGCAAGTAATTAACCTTTTCAAGAAGTATATTGTGAACGAACGAATAATTCGGTTTTTCATTTTTTATAATGGGATAATTTAATTCAGTGTGCATCACATGTTGAAATGCAGGTTTTGTTTCTGTTAATATTATTGAATGCTCTACGATACACTTGTGCTGGAATGGGATAATGAGTTGCATTTAGTAGTGAAACCGTAATTAAATGATGCTCGAAATAACATTTGAAATAACCAAAACAAAGACGTATGAATTTAAAGCAAGTGAAAATAAGCTATGAAACAAAATGGTAACCGTTGCGTTTTTTCTTTGAAGCATGTGAGTTTGACTTCCTTGAGATATAAACCAAGATTACTGTGAACACATTATATTATTTGGGAATATGTTTTATAATATAAGAGTGGATATACCACTGAGTTACAGGGATGGACGAACGTTGAATGCCGTTATCCGTGCTGTAGCATGCACACATTGTATGGTAATATTGGATGTGGAATGTTACACAGTTATTATTATCATAACATGTTCGTACATATAAGTAACATAATTAAATGTTTGAAATATGCATTTCATTCGTGAGCAGATGTTTAAATGAGGTAAAATTGCAACACAAACACACACGCACACACGCACGCAAGCACACACGCACGCACACACACACACACACACACTCTCTCTCTCTCTCTCGCTCGCTTTCTCTCTCTCTCTCTCTCTCTCTCTCTCTCTCTCTCTCTCTCTCTCTCTCTCTCTCTCTCTCTCTCTCTCTCTCTCTCTCTCTCTCAGCTTAAACAAAATTGATAAATATTACTTATTTCAGATTGATCGCATACAATGTATATTTCTTTATCATTTTCTCAGTTAAGAAGTGTAGTGT
Source organism: Dreissena polymorpha (assembly GCF_020536995.1). NCBI lineage: Eukaryota > Metazoa > Mollusca > Bivalvia > Myida > Dreissenidae > Dreissena > Dreissena polymorpha. Next base: position 200,598,195 of record NC_068355.1, read on the forward strand.
GGTTCGGAAACATTTTGATAAGCAGTCCACTCCAGACACTCTGTCAGGAGAGAACTTTTTGTTCTTATCTAATACTTAAAAAAAACGATTATAAACGCATTAGTTTATGTTTTCCGGTTGTTTATAGAGAAATTCTATTGTTAAACTATTTAACAATTTGTATAAACTGTGAAAAAAGCATAAAATAGAAAGAAAATGTGTTGGATTCGGCGGAATATCGATTTTAATTTCCTCGTGATCATAGAAAATATATTTTTTCTATGATCACTCGTTAATTAAAATCGATAATCCACCGAATCCAACAAATATCCTCTATTTTATCATAAAGAAAACGCGCGTCTTTAACGTTGTCAAACAAATGTACATATGTAGTCAGAAAATGAAAACATAAATGTATAAACTGGACGCGTGAATCAAATACTAAAAATCGTATATGGCATTGGGTATCGTTAGTATGGATATCTATTGAAACGCTCTTGGGATATAATTTAACGTGAACACTATACAAGGAAACATGGGAAATCTATAAAATATATTGAACTATACATTTTTCTACAGCACATTTTCATACAAACTAGGTGAACAAACATCGAAAATATAGTTTATACACGTAAGGAAAGCATTCTTCTAACAGCGCCTGAAGTCTGAAATATTACAACATTGAAGATATTTCCGGGGATACGGTCTACTACATCCACACAGCATTAATCAATGTTGTTCTTATTTAGGACATAAAATACATCTCAACGCCGACTTTCATGGTTGGTGTAAACAGTCATAGCTGTCAGAATGCCAATAGGATTTGCATTGTGTTAAGACATCTACAAAACGTTTTCTTGAAACTATATTTTATATAAAATATGTTGTATAAAGGTGTTCAATTTTTGTTGTGATCTTCAAAAAATTCATCTAAAATTACGAACATTTTCGCAGCCCTTTATTAAATCGTGTGATTATGTCCGCAAGTGTCGAATACAACCAGGTATGTACGTTGAAACCTAGAAATAATATCCAATATTGCATGACCGATGTCAATATAAAAACATGAATTTAATTTTTATCTTAAAGAAAATTACCGGTTTGTTATCATGAATATCTAGTGTTGCAACGCTTGTCGCGTTTGACAATCAGAATCAAATCATACTTAAAATTCGTAAAGTCTTCTGTGTTCATAGTCTTTCTGCAAAATATGTGAATGAAGCAATAATGACGCATTCGAAACTGTTTCCATGAGAGATAGTTTTGTTAACATGAACTGGTATAGTAATTAATGCAAATGCCCAATTACCTATAACGTAGAAGACACACTATGGCGAAGTTCAGCCTAATGTCGGGGTCATATTTTACAAATCTACTTTAAGTTATGTTGTGACGTTTTCTGACGGCCCAATAACTCGAAGCGTAGCTCAACAATTTGCTCGTTTATGTTTGGTAGACGTGTCGCAGGTATTGTTACTATAGTTTTATCACGAGCTCGCTGCGACTTTTGCCGCAGTTAACAGACTCGAGAGCTTCTATATGTTTAAGACTTTCGATAGTGCTAAACTATTTTATTAATAGGTGCTTGTACTTCAACAAGCAACCCTTTAACTATAACTAAAATGTACAATATCATGAAACTAGTAAAACTTATTTTCCTCTTTTATTACTCTAATAAGCTGGAAACAATATATATTATTACTGATAAATGTATAAGGTTACGACAGAAACAATAAATGTTGTTAATGATGTTCCTTCATTTAAATACAAAGCAATTAAAATCAGTTATTTGATGTTTGATTTATAGCATTGAATATTCGTAAGGATTATTTTTAATCTCTACTTCATCTGACTGTAATATTAACATTTTTTTCACGACTAATGTTTTCGAGAAATGTTGAAGGTTCAAGTTTTTGTGCTATTATTTACCAGCATTGCATACATGCGTGGTAAGTATAGTTTCTGAAAACGTGGTCTATATTTTAAACTTTATAAAACAAACAAGTATTCAAATAATGTTCTTATTTTCCGGACTTTAGTTTATCAGGTATCTTGCAAGTTCATGATAACAACCACAGTTAATTCCCATTTCTTGACTTTGCTGGAATATAAATATTATTGATGTTTGAGAAAATATAACAAACCGATGACCGTTGCGATATAATTCAAACTAACATATATAACTATTATTATTTTGTATTACGTTTTTGTATCAAGTAAAGTATCGTTGAATAAAATGAGGGATCAATGGAAATAAAAGAACGATTTCCAATTAACAACATCAATCTATGACATCGTCTTCCTGTGGACATTAGGAATTGTGATTTCCGATTGGAGGAAATGCGTTTGACGTAGTACAACGATCGTACGATGATTGAAAATCCACGCAAACTAGTTTGTCTAAAGAACTTAGTACATCACGGAACATATCAATGAGATAGATAAACACTGATTGTCACGTGTTTGTCTTTTTCATTCAAGGTCATTGGGACCAACTACCAACACATTTAAACATTCATAATAATTGAAAAATAACAAAGTAGAGTATCGGCTTGAAACGGGAAATTTGTGTTTAACCCTTTTTAAATAATAACGACCATCAGCCTCAGTTGTATCTGACCTCCCAATCGTTTGTGTCGATTGATAAAAGCTGTGCAAGAAAAGCTTCAATTTCCGAACCCATTTATCACAGATAAACAGGTTATCTAACGTTTCTATACATCATAAAACGAATTAACCCGTGACGACGACTTCTAGGCATGTGGCAGATGATAATCATGATTGGTGTCCCTCGTTCTATGATCTGATAATCATGATTGCTGTCCTTCGTTCTATGATCTGATAATAATGATTGCTATCCTTCGTTCTATGATATGATAATCATCATTTATGTCCTTCATCCTATGATCTGATAATCATGATTGCTGTCCTTCGTTCTATGATCTGAAAATCATGATTGCTGTCCTTTGTTCTATGATGTGAAAATAATCATGATTGCTGTCCTTCGTTCTATGATGTGAAAATCATGATTGCTGTCCTTTGTTCTATGATCTGAAAATCATGATTGCTGTTCTTCGTTCTATGATCTGAAAATCATGATTGCTGTCTTTTGTTCTATGATGTGAAAATAATCATGATTGCTGTCCTTCGTTCTATGATGGGAAAATCATGATTGCTGTCCTTTGTTCTATGATCTGATAATCATGATTGCTGTTCTTCGTTCTATGATTTGAAAATCATGATTGCTGTCCTTCGTTCTATGATCTGAAATTCATGATTGCTGTCCTTTGTTCTATGATATGAAAATAATCATGATTGCTGTCCTTCGTTATATGATGTGAAAATCATGATTGCTGTCCTTTGTTCTATGATCTGAAAATCATGATTGCTGTTCTTCGTTCTATGATCTGAAAATCATGATTGCTGTCTTTCGTTCTATGATCTGAAAATCATGATTGCTTTCCTTCGTTCTATGCTCTGATAATCATGATTTCTGTCCTTCGTTCTATGATGTGAAAATCATGAATGCTGTTCTTCGTTCTATGATCTGAAAATCATGATCGCTGTCCTTCGTTCTATGATCGGAAAATCATGATTGCTGTCCTTCGTTCTATAATCTGATAATCATGATTGCTTTCTTTCGTTCTTTGATGTGAAAATCGCCATTGCTCTCCTTCGTTCTATGATCTAAAAATCAGGATTGCTGTCCTTTGCTCTATGATATGATAATCATCATTTCTGTCCTTCGGTCTATGATCCGAAAATCATGATTGCTGTCCTTCGTTCTTTGACCTTAACATCATGATTGCTGTCCTTCGTGCTATGATCTGAAAAACATGTTTCCTGTCCTTCGTTCTATGATCTTAAAATTATGAATGCAGTCCATCGTTCTTTGACCTTAAAATCATGAATTCTGTCCATCGCTCTATAACCTTGAAATCATGATTGCTGTTCTCGGAACTATGATCTGAAAAATCGCATTTTTCAAGTAAGCCAAACCGTCTGTCACAATAACGTCGTGAAAAGAACCAGATCACTTTTACATGGTCGATTATATAGAAACATATCTTACCGTCTATTAATTTGTCTAGGGATATGCAAATAAGATCTGTTAGCATGTTTTTATGATGTGATTGATGTTTTAGTCATCACAACAACACAAAGCTTTCCGATTTATTTACATGTTTACTAACATGTTACAATCGAATTAATAAAACAATATCGCTTTTTATGAGCTATTACAAAACTCCATGAAATTAGTTGTGATTGATTAGACTTGAGAACAGAAGTCAACTATAATTTGATAATGATAAACTATCCTTTTAATATCCTTGACAATGTTAGAAGCGGTTTAAACAAATGAAATACAAGAAACACATCAAAAATATTTAAGCATTCCGTATACAATAGAAACTACTTAAACAAGCACAATTTTCTAAGCAAACAACAACCACAATTGTATAAACAAAGTCATAAAGCTCTGTACTATTATTTAGATAACACAGGTTACTGTTTGATAACATGTTGACATTGGACGGGGATCATATTGGCATAACGAAGCCAATATATGCTAAGGCTCTTTTCTCAGATATCAATCTGTTATCATAACACAGTAACCATGTTTTCGTTTTATATGGAACTTATCTAAACACAAATAAGTAACTAAAGCACTCACACTGATATGCACATACTCTTTCACAATTATTGTTTAAAAACAAAAGTTATCTATTTTTAAAGCAAACATTTACCGATTTAGAGAACTGAACAATATGCAAATGAATCTCTTGATGACGTCTACATGGATAGATAAACATAACGCATTTCAAGTAATTCATTTTATCCCATTTTATACCGCCATTGACGGTATAACACCTTATGGAATAAACTTGCATGTCTCCCACATTGTTGAATATACCTGTCGCGTGCACGGACTACTTTTTATTCTACCACTTATTGATTTTTTATAAGAAATCTCTAGAGTCGAGAAAACTTTAGCTTTAAAATTATACAACCTTCAATCTTTAGATCTAAAGGCTCCTCTAAAACCTCAATATACCTACCACCTGGAAAAATGCAAGCAAAGGGGAGTGAACGACCAAATAGGAACAACTCTGAGGTCAGCAGTGAAATAATGAATGATACATCATTAATCAGATCTCAACTTGATTGCTTGGAACTTTCATTGTCAGGTCTGCGCGATGAAATAAAACACATTCTTAAAAAAGAAGACATTGAAAACCTGATTTCAAACACCTTAACAAGAATTATGAGTGAAATGGAAAAATATATGAAGATGTGCTGAACAAAATGAAACACAACATCCAGACAGAAATTGAAAATAAACTTATCCAGGTTACAGAAAATAGCATTAAAAAAATACTAAGGATCTCACAGACCGAATAAAAAACATTGAATTTGAAAATGAGACCCTCAGAGAAAAACAAGAAAAGATGATCAACGAACACAAAAGTGAAATAGAAGCGTTAAAAGAAAAGATCAACACCAACATCAGGTTGACATAGGAGAACAGCAAAAAGTCAAATCATAACGATCATTACTCCAGAAAAAAAAGGTAAAAGTAATGGACGTTAAAGTAGAGATAAATGAAAGCATTGCAACTCTTACAACTAAAATAACATCTATCCTCAAAGTACAAGCCATTGACATTGCACCAGACCAGATTGTGGCACTCCATCGGATCCCTAATAAAACAGGACAAACAAGACCTGTTCTGATCAAATTCAGAAATAAGCATGATAAAATCATTGTAATGAGGAAGCGCAAAGAGTTGAAACAAGCTGGTCACCGACTTGTAGATGACGTCACAACCCTCAACACAGGCCTTATAAGTCGCCTTCAACACCAAAAGGAGATAGAGTCTACCTGGTTTTTTAACGGTTCGGTCTTCGCCCAAACCAAGAGAAAAGAGAGAATAAGATTCGACCTATTTGACAATATAGACTGCACTATCCAGGAGCATCGAGCCAAGCGGAAGTAAGCACCCTCAGAATGAATCAAACGTGGCACTGAGACTGCTGAAGTTTGTGTAAACAGTGTATATACGAAACTGACTATAAAGTGCATGTTATATGTGCTAAGCGAAGTGTATGTTATTTGTGCTACTGTCACCTTGTCACTGTGCTGATGGGCTGCAAGTAAGAAGTGCAAGACAAAAGACAAGGGTGAGCAACTATATTGTACTTTTACCATACTATTGTATTTTTATTTTATGTGTAAATATTTTTGTCTATTTTTTTTTAACAGAAGCTACACGCCATGTAAGTGGTAATGCTGGTATTCCTTTTAATGGTGTCACCATAACAAAGACACATAATACTATTTTTGTTATAACAAAGCTACAATATTATGCTATGAATTTTGTTTCTCCTTTTGTCAAAAGGCTGTTGTTGTTATTGTTGTCTTGCTTTTTGTCCAGTATGCTGTCACAGCTATATAGAAAGACACATAATACAAGTTGGTTTTTATTGATAACAAAAGCCACACTACGCTGTTTGTTCCTTTTCATGATCAGGAGTCTGCTGTTATGTTTGTTTCTTCTCAGTCTGTTTTCAAAACTATATAAACACAGTGTACAAGTTTATTTTTATTTATAACATGAGATACACTTATTTGTCACTTTCCATTATCAGATGTCTGATTTTGAAGTAAGGTGCTCAATATATCATATGTGTATAAATAATAACATATTTGTAGATATATTTGTAGATATATGTCTTCTCATGATGAATATTTGTAGTATTATTCAAATATATAAAATAGAAGAAAACAACCTCATATTTGTCTATTATTATGACAAAATACTATATAACTATCTAATTTAATATGCTCATAATAGATGCATTCTGTATGCATAGTAAATTTACTTAAATTATTTCAAACAATTGTGCATACAAAGACTATAGTGTATACCTTGTGCTGTGACACACTCTGCATATAAACATGACCTAGTATTTAAACATTGTATACAAACTATATTTAGAATGGGTTTTTTCAGAAACTGACCCAGTTTCTAAATTTGGATTAAACACAGATACATTGTAAACACTTGACTATTTTAATTTCAGAGTAATATTTAAAAAATGGATTTCCCTCTTCCTCAATAACACCAAAACATCAATTCAAATTCATGGCTTCCTTTCAGACTTCATTACAATAGAAAGAGGTTGCAGACAAGGAGACCCCATCAGCTCATACATTTTTATTCTATGCGCTGAAATCTTAGCAATTAAAATACGGCATTCTAATACTATCAAAGGAATTGAATTTGATAGCACTGAATATAAAATCTCTCAGTTTGCTGATGATACATCACTTTTTTAGATGGCACAGAACCTTCACTCAATGCTACTCTTGATCTTTTAAATGACTTTGCATTGTATTCTGGATTGAAAATAAATTACGACAAAACTAATTTAATATGAATTGGCTCCAAAAAGTACAGTACACAATCCATAAAAAACTATACATTTTTGGAATAGAAGAAATTTAACCCCCCTAGGGAAAATAACTGTCATAAAAACATTATTACTACCCCTACTTACTCACTTATGTATCTCCCTTCCTAGCCCAGGTGAGAAAATAATGAAATAAATTAACACCATGTTCCATAATTTTGTCTGGAATGGCCCTGCAAAAATCAAGCATAGTATTGCTATTCAATCTTTTGAGGAGGGAGGAATATCTATGATAGATGTATATGCATTTGAAAAAAATATGAAACTTACATGGATCAGAAAAATTGTCTTAAGCACTGGAAAATGTTTACAAATTGATTATTCAATATTTGATATTAAAAAAATGATGAATTTAGGGAGAGATTATGCTGAGAAAATTTGTAAAGTATTGAAGAATAGTTTTTGGAAAGATGTTCTTACATGCCACATTATGTATATCAGTAGGAAAGTTGTTTGCAAATGTGAATTTATCCTATTACCAGAGGAAAATCGATAGTATAACAACGATCATATAAATATGGGCTTTATACTATCGCTATTTTTAGACCATGGTTTTCCGATCTCTATGTTAAGAACACTATATGTTTCAATGTGACGTCATAGCAAATGATGACGTTGAAGTAAACAAACATTTCGGAATCAACTTGGAAAACCAGCGTTGTTTCTTTGAATTTTAAAGTAGCTTTACTCTTTTTGAACGATAAACGACCACAAAATAATAGGATAAATAGAATATTATGTGAGTTTTGGATAGAGATCAAGTTTATCATGCTCGGAACGAACCATGTCAGCGCTCGGCAAGCCTCGCGCTACATCGGTTCTAAGCCTCGCATGATAAACTTGATCTTTATCCAAAACTAACATAATATTCTCTATATATACTTAACATGCCTTTATTTTATAATCATAATTTTAAAATAGGTCTTAGTAGTATATAGAATAAATCAATGTATGACAATGGAATTCGATTTGTTAGGGATATTGTTAATACATCTAGACAATTTTTACAACAATTTGTTTTAGAAAATAATATTGGCACAAAGATCAACTTCTTATTTTATGAAGGATTGATTAGAACTGTCAAAATGTTTTTCAGTCTTTCTGACTTCCAAGTTATTAAAAAGCCAAATACAGAATGTGCATTTATATCATCTTACTTGAATAGCATAGTTTTTATGCAAAACCCAAACCAAAATGTTTATACAACTTTTATTATCAATTCTGAAGTACCGACTTGCCAAACAAAGTGGAATACATTTTTCAACAAATTTGAATGGAAAAAAGTACATAGTCTCGTTTTAAGTATTTCCAAAAATACTTACACTTAATGGTTTCAAACAGGAATCATACATAGAATCCTAGGAACTAATTCCCTATTGTATAAAGTTAATATTGTGCAGGATAACCTGTGCACTTTTTGTAAAGAAAATGAGGAAACTATAAAACATCTATTATGGGATTGCTGTTTTACACAGAGAATTGTGAATTATGTTGTTGAATTTTTATGTGCACATAATGTGCAAAAACACTCAGATATAAGTTGTAAAACAATGATATTGGGAAGTACAAAAAGTAATATGACTGATATAAATATTCTTATGCTAGAATTGAAGAAATATATATACCTATGTCAGAGAAAAGGGATTGATTGATTGATTGATTTTATTTGGTAAACATATGAACATTACATAGTTACTACATAATGCAGACAATATAAAATATATTATCACAGCAATATACATAGCAAACCATGGAATGCACACACAATACCAAGGATAACACAAAAAAGAGAAAAATGATTTTCACTTATTTCCATTGTGGTCCTTGTTATTGGTGGCAGTAACCATGAAACAGTCATGTATTAGATTTTAATAATGTATATGTATCAAATATGTACTGTTTAATAAAGTATATTACTGATTAAGAATGAATAAATATAATCACATGTTCATTATTATCACAGAAGTTGCATAAGAAAGTTACACACTGCATAGGTAGTTAATAAACACACTTTGTAGCATACTATAAGTTAAAGAATAATTATGAGATCCTTGCATCTTATTGATCATAAGACTTAAAAATGTATCACAGTATTTTAACAGAACATAAAATTCATAATAAAAATTATACTATAAAAAGCTATAAAGACTCTAAAAACTGTTTCTTGATGGCACCCTTGAAATTGTTAGGTTTAGGTACATCCCTGATGTTTTGAGGAAGATTGTTCCATAAACAGATACCATTATATGTAAATGTTTTAGAACCAAAACTTCCTACTCTTGGTTTGGAAAAACGACCAGAGTCTTCAAATGTAAAATTTTCAGCAAAATGATCAGATTCTGGCTGAGCTACCATATTAGACCTAGTACAACGATTATGTACGCCAGACACTGGCTTAAAATTCTCACCCATATACTCTGGTGCAAGGCCATTTTTAATCTTATGTACATGACAAAGTATGATCTGTTCTACTCTTTTTGAAACAGGCAGCCAACCTAAATGTGAAAACTGTTCTTGACCAACATGTGATCTGTTATCCATATTCAGAACAAACCTAATCATCTTGTTTTGTGCAGTTTGAAGCCTATTTTTAAGTGACTGAATAAGACCAGGGTACCAAAAAGAGCAGGCATAGTCAAAGTGGCACTGTATAAGAGACATGACAAGGAGTTTTCTGGTGTGCAATGTTAAGAACTAACTATTTCTGTATAGGAACTTTAACCTTGAGTTTGCCTTTGTAATAATTGATCTAGCAATGGTTTTACCAGACAGGAACTGGTCCAATACAGCACCTAGGTACTTAACAGAACTTGATGGAGTAATTGACACATCATTGCAAGAGACATTTAACTGAGAATTTGACCTTAGTTTGGGCTTTGAGCCAAACAATATAGATTCTGTTTTACCAAGATGTAGGGAAAGTTTATTGTCCACTAACCACTCACTTATAAGTACGAGATCGCTAGAAAGAATGGATTCAATTTCTGAAATGTGTTTACCAGCTACCAGGATGCCAGTATCATCAGCATAAAGTAAAATTTTATTTCTTACCACAGCGGCCATATCATTCACATAAATTAAAAATAAAAGGGGACCTAAAATGGAGCCCTGAGGAACACCACATGAGATGGAGGCCTCGAAGGACATAGTACCTGATACGTCAACAACCTGATGGCGATCGGAGAGATAGGAGGTAAACCACCTGACTGCGTCACTATGGAGACCAATAGCCTCAAGTTTCATGATTAAAATACTATGATTGACGGTATCGAAGGCCTTCTGTAGGTCTAACAATATCATACCAACCATCTTACATTCATCCATCTTAAAACGAATATAATCAGATATATGGGTAAGGCAGGTGTCTGTAGAATAGCCACGCCTAAATCCTGATTGATAGCTATACAGAAGCTTTTTGTCATTCAAGTAACCTTCAACTTGGTCATAAATTACTCTTTCAAGGATCTTTGAAATGATACTTAAGATCGAAACCGGTCTGTAGTTTTCAACCTCAGTCTTAACACTTTTCTTATAGAGGGGAATAACTCTCGCTGACTTGAGGTCATCAGGAACAGAACCCTGTATGATTGACAAGTTAACAATATTAGCAAGGGGACAAGATATGAAAGAAGCACTATCCCTAACAAATCTAGCAGGAATGCCATCCAAACCTGTGGCCTTATTAGCACTTAATTTATGTGTATGCTTTAAAATTGTATTTTCAGACACAATGGAAAATGAAAAACTGTTTGGCACAACACCTTTAGTAGCGTAGTAATTACTTACAAAATTCTTGCCATATTTATTAAAACTTTTTGGAAGTTTCTCAACAAGTATAGAAGCAACTGTTGTATAAAATGAGTTAAATTTTTCAGCTACTGTAAATTTGTCAAAGGAAATTTGCCCATCAATCTTAAGCCCTATGCTACTTGATGAAGAGTTCCCTTTTTTAGTGGGAAGACCTAACTTCTTAAGTGTGTCCCAGAGAGATTTAGAATTGTTTTTATACTGTTCCAGTTTATCTGAAAAATAATGTTTCTTGGCCTTACAGATAAGTGACTGAGCTTTATTTCTCAACTCCTTAAAATTATTAAAACTTTCTTCCATTCTATTTATCTTATATACATGAAAAGCTTTGTCTCTTGCCTGGATATTATTTAAAATATCAGGAGTAATCCAAGGCTGAGTGCGTTGTTTAAATCTAACTTCTTTTACAGGTGCAATGCCATCAAGAACAGATAAAAATATACTTTTAAAATTATCCCAAGCTACAGAGACATTGTCACTTAGTAAGACACTAATCCAGTCTGTAGATAAAAGACATTGTTCAAAGTTTTCTTTACTGTAGTTTTTCTATGATCTGGTGTGTACATTGTAATGTTTACCAATTGACATATTTAATTTCTTGCGTGTACAATAAACAATACAATGGTCATTTATTGATGAATCAATGACTCCACAATGAGAAATTAAATCATTATCTGATACAAGAACTAAGTCTATGCATGTTGATGAAGTATTACAAATTCTAGTAGGTTCTTGAATAAGTTGTGTCAAATTAAATATATTTTTAAAAGATAATAGTTTGTCAACCAGAGAACATTTGATTAAAACATTTACGTTAAAATCTCCCAATATGACAGTTTCATTTTCAACATGAACAAATTCTGAACACAAAGATTCCAACATTTCAAAAAAGTTCAGTTGTGTTGGTGGACGATATATAGTGCCACAAAGTATTGGTTTACTTTTAGGTAGCAAAATGTCAATCCATGTGGCCTCAAGATCATTTCTCGTCATGTCATCTCTAGGGTTGAAGGCTAGGTCTTGTCGAATATAAGCACACACCCCGCCACCATGTCGATTCCTGTCGTGCCGCCTAATAACATAGTTTGGAATGGAGACTTCAGAGTCTGAAACTGGATCATCTAGCCATGTCTCAGTAAGACATATACAAGCTGCACGTGTACGATTGGCTAGTAATCTTATCTCGTCTAGCTTGGGGATCAAACTTCTGACATTTAAGTGAAGGAAATGTAAGCCACGATTCCTAAACACCTTGTACTGGCTGTCAATGGATGCACACGACTGGTCGGATGTTAGAGAAGAACGACTCCCCTGATCAGATGGCCCAGGCCAAGGATGAACGTCACCACAAAGCAATAATAATATAGGAAGTTGATGTTTGTGTTACAACATCGATATAAAGTGTTTCTCTTTCTGTCTGTTGTAGAATAAGAAGTAACAAATTTTTCATAAAATACCAACTGTCCATATGAAACATCAATAGTCGACCCTTGTTGAAGTAAGTGGGTGGGGAATATGTCATCTTGGATAAAACGTTCACCGATCCGTGAAAGGATAAAAACAGCAGTAAAAATACATCCTGTGTAGTTCATTGTTGTTGAATTCACTTATGGCAATAATTGGAATTGTTTGTATAACGTATAAACTTTCAAAATTATAAATATGTTTTAAAGGAAGTAAACAAACATGACCGTTACGGGTTACACACCACCAAGGATAGTTCCAAGGATAGTTCCATCCATACAAGGGCTAACAATGAGCCTGACTATGTCGTTTAAAATCCAAAACAATGTTAAGTGTCATGAAACAGAACTACAGTCATGGGCAATTGTAAGTTTGTTTGCTGAACCAATATCATAATATGATTATAATTTATCCTTTAAAAACTCCACAATCAACCATTTGAAAGATCCCAATTAACAGTACTTAATAAAAGTATCACTAGTCCGAAACCTTTTTATACTTCCACAATGAAAATAGTTTGTGCATATGCTTAACATAATACTACATGTACATTTGCTATTCATTTTTCATAATATACTTTATTTGCTTTTTTAAGATGTTTAAGCGTTTGTAGATGATATAGTGTATATGTATGTATAAGGATATTATATTCTAACACTTGATTAGAGCACTGTTTATTGATGCATACTAACACAAACGTATGTACGGTATGGAGCAGGATGACCTCGACATGCACATGCCTATGGACGAGGTAAATAAAGTATATCAAAGAAAAAAAACACCTTTAGATCTAGTCTCAGGACATAATTTTGCGCCATCCGTATAATGAATCAGCTGATTGATGGCGTCATAAAATGATATACTTATTGCGTCATTTTTGCGATGTCATCGTTTGGTGTACACGAAACTAGTAATACTAGTAGAAGGCAATGTCTGGGAATAAAACATTTAAGACGCGCATTTTTTCGTGTTAATGTATCTTATATGTTATTATTTGTGTATTTTGGTTCAGTAGTCTATTCGAATTCTTTTGCTTATGGATGTAAGTAAACGTAAGTGTATTTTCTTTAATGAATAAACTTTTTCTTTGTTATGTTATCAAAGAAAGTCTATTCAGTAAAATTTACCCGTTTGCAACAAGTGTTTCAAAGCTTAATAGAATTATTGCGGATAATCTTGTGTTCGGGTCACAAACTACACGATGTGAAGGCTAGATCTAGACGCCATCAAAATCTGCAGCGTCCATAAACAAATAAGGCGAGTATTGTTTTTTTTTATAATTTATGTTTAGAACGACTCTGTGTGTAAATCTACATGTACATGTATGGTGACATCGACATCATTTTGTAAGGAGCTATCGCCGCCATATTGGATTTTGATCATTTTCTTTCGAAAATAAAATGAATAAAATCTTCTTTTCGCGGTCGTAATTTGTTACACTTTGCATGCTGCGTAAAATTGAATCGATGCCTATGGTGATGTTTTTTCTTGTTTTACATTTTTTGTGTGAATTTTTTTAAGAGTATTTTGTGTACCAGAACAAATACATTCTATATCACTACGCATGGTTGCATTCGTTAGATTCTAAGCACTTTTAAGAATGAATTAAAATTATTGTTACGGTTATTAGATCTATTTATTTTAAATGTCACGTTGAAAAAAAACTGGGATAAATAGAATACTAGGTTGGCGTTGAATACAGAGAAGTTTATGATGCTCGGCTCGAACACCGAAGGCGCTCGCCAAGGCTCGCGCTCCCGGCATTCTAAGCCTCGCAACATAAACTTCTCCAAGAATTCTCTATTTAATGGTATAAATTATAAAATGTAGCACATATTAAAGTAATTGCCACACATTTAAGTGAGCAATTTATAATAATATTAAGTATAATAAAGCATAATAAAAAAGAATTATCTATTAACTCAAGCCGACAGAAGGGTGCAGTCTATATTAACAGTTGGGTTCAAATTGTCAAACGTAAACAACTAACAAAAGCACAAAGTCGTCAATCCTGCGAATTCGTAACAATCACAACTATCTGAACAGCTAACAAAAGCACAAAGTCGTCAATCCTGCGAATTCTTAACATTCACAACTATCTGAACAACTAACAAAAGCACAAAGTCGTCAATCCTGCGAATTCTTAACAATCACAACTATCTGAACAACTAACAAAAGCACAAAGTCGTCAATCCTGCGAATTCTTAACAATCACAACTATCTGAACAACTAACAAAAGCACAAAGTCATCAATCCTGCGAATTCTTAACAATCACAACTATCTGAACAATTAACAAAAGCACAAAGTCGTCAATCCTGCGAATTCTTAACAATCACAACTATCTGAACAACTAACAAAAGCACAAAGTCGTCAATCCTGCGAATTCTTAATAATCACAACTATCTGAACAACTAACAAAAGCACAAAGTCGTCAATCCTGCGAATTCTTAACAATCACAACTATCTGAACAACTAACAAAAGCACAAAGTCGTCAATCCTGCGAATTCTCAACAATCACAACTATCTGAACAACTAACAAAAGCACAAAGTCGTCAATCCTGCGAATTCTTAACAATCACAACTATCTGAACAACTAACAAACGCACAAAGTCGTCAATCCTGCGAATTCTTAACAATCACAACTATCTGACTTTTTAACAAGAGCGTCTTCCATGGACTCTTTACACCATGAAATGATGCAATTTATATTTAAAGTTATATTATGCGCATCTAACAGTGTATGCTATGTTTATAGGTGTCTATCGCAACCGTTGTTTAGTTTTGATGTTGTCACTTCATATAGACTTATAGCTCTATTTGTTAATGCAGCATCAACATACTAAAACAATATCTCGGAAAGAAAAAACTAATGCATTTGAATATCAACCGTACTTTCCTTTTTGACAAATGACGACAGAAATGATTCGATGTACGAACAACTGGTAGCAAGATGAGTTGTAGATAATTGGTCAGTTACCGAATTTTAACTTATTATTTGACCTGTTAATTCTTTTAAGCTCAATTCAACAGTGAAAGGTGCGCATAATATCACTTTAAAGTACCGACGATTATCCTTGCCAAAGTAAAAGGAGAACTATGCATTATTAACTTTAGACGCGTTTATATTATGTTATAATACGTGTATTTGTATTGAAATTTAGGTTACAAAAACGGAATCAAATAAAATTAAATGTATCATTTAAAACAATAATAATTACATTGTGAAGCAATTATGAAATATATATGACATTGATGTATTTCGCAAGTTGTTTGGACATTGCGGCTTCAATATAAAGAAGTGAAACTCCAGCTGCTGGAGCAGTATTGCATTCTCATTATATACAATTAGTTAGTTAAGCACCATTACAAACACAATTGTGTACTACAATAAGATATGTCAATCTGTTTTTCCAGCACAAAGAAAATGCCGGAACAAAAATATTTGAAACTTTAATTCTCACAATGGATTATTGTGATTGATTGATTTTAAGATAGAACTGTTGAATTATGGATTTAAACATGCACATTATATAATGCTAGAAGTACTTTAAATAGGGCACTATTGAACACTCCTACAAAACAAAATTCTTTCTGCGTGTGACGTAATAATCAGTAAAAATTGCAGAGCAGCACAATAATCTCAAATGTTGGCTAGCGTCACTATCTTTTATCACACTATATCATACATCCATTATAAGGTAGTTGTCTCGCAATTTGCATATTAAAATAATATATCACAATTTGCCATTAATAATGTATTCCCTACACGCTAGGAAAGCGAGAAAAATATCACAGAGGGGACGTTAATGTTCCTGTTGTGTTTCTATTGACTGATAAACAAAAAACACTTTAATATATTTGCAGTTCAGAAAGCATAGTGCTGCTTATTGCAAGGCCATGTGTTATTAAATGAAACGATGTCCTGAATATGTGCTGTTAAATTTTCATTTTACCTATTGATTGTTTAGCATTCTCTTTTTCACTATTCACCATGTCAGACAATACCGGTGTTTATATACACGTTATATATCGCGAAATTATTGCGTGATGTTACTTTCATCTGTATGTTAACCGCTATATTATCACGTTATTAAGTACAGTGAAAACATATTCAAAATACTAACATAATAACGTAAGCGTTGTTATCATAACCTAGTTATCACTTCTTGTTAACGATACAATAACATATGTCTAATTACTTTCAGTTAGTATTTGCACGTGCCGAAGCCATTTAGGTATTAGTAAGGTTAACGCACTAATTGGTTGAAAAAATAAATGATTATATTAACATAAGCATTATGTACACCCTTACTTATGGAAAAGACAGACCATCAGTTAACTCTGATATTTATTTAGACACACGATATATGCTACACAATTTAGTGAAGATGTACTGGTATTGCGGACTTTTATTTGTATTTATTGAAACTTTGATTTAATTTTATGAATGTTGTGTGTTGGTTATTTTAATTTCGGCGTTTTCTATTTCACAAAATGAGAAGTTTGTCTACTAAAAATATGTCCTAGATCAATATTCACGGGTCATTGTAACTAGTAAGCGAATTTTACTATGAAATACAAGCCAGTAACTTGCTTCCTAATATGGCTGGAAAGTGAGCGGAATTTTAAAAAATTATACAAGTAATAAACGGTATAAAACGACGAAAAATACCTGCCTCGGCATGGGCGTCGCCATCTTGTTTGACCCGTGATCACTCCCTCTGTTAATATGTATGTGGGTCTCTGTCATTAACGTTAAGGTGTCTCGACTGTGAAACTTTATTTGACAGCTGCCAGCGAGCGCAACTGTGAATCATTATATCGATACATAATGTTGAAAATTAATTTAAAACTATTGAAAACGTTGAGGCTGAAGTTGAGTTATGAATATATTTGAAACTATAAAGAAGTGGATATTTCCAGTTATGAATATATCTTATTTGAAACTATAAACAAGTGGATATTTCCAACATCAAGATAATGTAACGTTTTTGTACATTAACTACTCGATGTCTATCAAATAGATATTGTAATTTATGGGTTAATGTCTAACGTAACAACATATCGTTATTACAATTTAAATTCGTCTCAACCAACAGACGCAAAAGATTTTGAACTGTTATGAAGGTAAGCTAATGTATTGTAGATATTAAGCAGTAAGGTTTATTAACCGAAACAGCAGTATCAGCGATCATGCCTTGCTTTCCAGTGATTTCCTTCGAACAAAAGAGCAACATTGTCTTATAATTGTTTCAACCCCGTATTCAAGATAACAATTGTACTACATTATAGTGTTATTATATTTACAAACATAGTTATAAGCACGAATTGCTGTCTTGACTTTGACGTATGTGTAGCTATGTGGTGGTCATTTTCTCTACTTCTAGTAATTTCAATTGCGGATTTAATAAAGGTATTGATGATTGTCATACAATAGCGCCTATTTACTCAATCGCTTTGCCGTAAACTTAGTTTTTTGTTAATGCAAAACGTTTATTGTGGAAATATTGTCGTTTACCATACAATAAATATTATGTTATATAAAAACATCCACGTTTGCCTTCATGAAGATCACATAAATGTACAGGATCAAAATGTTTTTAACATTTAAGTTAAAAAAGCGATTGCATCCAATACGTTGTAATAGAATTTTCAGTCTGCTGAAAATTTGTCCATAAGACTCTTTTCATCAGGCAAAAAATACATTCTTGGTATTCACCTTCCCAACAACAAATTCGGGTATCATTTAATGCAGCGGATAAATGAATACACATGCTCATTTGAATTCAAGTTATTGACAGATGTTAATGTAATTAAATCCATGAATGTCAAATTGACGAAAATCAAATCACCAAATAAAGACCCACCATCCTTTGTACTTCTTCAAGGTCTGTCTATTTTAAACAAAGTAATGTTCATCTTGGATGAAAGAAAGATCTGCGACTATTTTGTTAGAATTTACTTTTTATAGGTCGCCGTGGCCTTATGCATATGGTGTATGCCTAGCGACCTGGTAGTCACGGTTTCGATGCCCAGTGTGGGAGCGTTCTTTAGATCTCACCCATAGACACCACGTACTGGTTCTCGGTCCAGGAAACGGACTCAAGATCGCTTCAAATAAACAGTTTGTACTTTAAATGCAATCTAGCTAAAATAAATAGATTTAAACTAAACTAAACATGCAAGGCTATATTATACTTCTATTATTCCCACAACCACCTTAAACACACGCGCATTCCTATTTACATTTCCTTGCCAAGCGCATACTAAACAAAAAAACATAAATTGTATAACGACATAAATACTTGACGATCCTATTCGCATTCTAAACAAAACAGCAATAATGAAACGCAATAAATATTTAAGAGCACACATCCATTAAAGTCAATTCAACTAAGTATGTAATAACTTGCGCGTTTGTCATAATTGATAACGACCGATCAGTTGACCATATAACTGTCATCGCTTGGTTTGAACGCATATATTTTAATGTATGAATAAATACACTTGTATGAAGTATATAAATATGTTTTTTTAGATTGAGATTGTAAATTGATCAATTAAATTGTTCTATCAATGTTAGACAATACATAGATGCAAGTATACCAACTAAGTGAACATGTATCCGTGTTACTAAGATTCTGAACGAAGACGGCTTTAAAGGGGCCTTTTCACAGATTTTGGCATTTTTTAACTTATTCATTAAATGCTTTATATTGATAAATGTAAACATTGGATCGTAAAAGCTCCAGTAAAAAATCAAGAATAAAATTTAAAAAAAGGAAAAGAACATTGCCCGGAGCAGGTTTCGAACCAGTGACCCCTGGAGTCCTGCCAGAGTCCTGAAGTAAAAACACTTTAGCCTACTGAGCCGAGTACACAAACTTGACGTATTTTATACCTTATATAAGCAATCTTCGTAGTTTCACAAAATTTAACGACAAAAACAGAACTCTCCAAATTATTCAATCGTTTCGCGTTGCAACGCTTTATAATTTTTAGGTTTTAAAATCGTCAAAAGATGCATATAATGGCTATATTAGACCATGGTAAATGTTCAGTATTACTGTTTCCTCACAAATATCATAACTAAAACGAAAATGTGCGAATCTGAAACAACTTTTTTCAATTTTGTCAATTTACCAAAGCGTGAAAAGATCCCTTTAAATAAAATGTTCAGATCTTAAAGTATAATGGTTATGTCTAAAACACATATAGGAAGATGTTTAACTCTTATGGTACAGTCTAAACTCATCATCATAGCCCTATGAATCATAGGGCAGTATTTACAACTCAAAGCGCACCATCTACCAGTTAGAAAGGGATGCAACACTAGAATAATGATTATATGTCTTAAACTGAAAGATTACGTTTAAGTCGTATATATATATTAAGTTTTGTCACGGGGAAAGGACTGAAACTCATATGGTAAACTCTTAAATCCAAAAGTTAAGATCTGCGACTGATTAAATCGCGTAATATGTCGTCTTTTAAAAAAAAAAGTTTATTTACAGCATATATAATGGTTATTATGCAGTGTCCATCAGTACTTCTCATTTTATTATGATTTCGTTACATAACAATAAGATCACAAAAGAGCAACAAAGCGTTATTTTTGTCATGCATCAATTAAAAAATAAATAATCTATGAAGCATTGCAACTTATCGAAGATAAATTTGGATGCTATCGTGCAAATAATTCAGAATGCCGAATCGGGATGCAAAGAAGTGAACGCTAACATAAATAAAAATGTCTAAAATTTTGTCATAAACAATGCGATTCTCTAGGATTGTTACACTGTGAAATACTTATTGACCGAAAGGTAGCAATAAATGACAAGTTTATTCTATGCATAACATATTTTCGTAAATTGTGTAAAATCATGTGAAAAATAAAAGTAACCAGCGTCAAAAAGGTTAAACTTACGATTGTTATTTCTCGATTAAAGGGAGATTATACGATTGTGCCTCATATTTATGAATTGATATAAAATGTGTAAAAAAATACTTATTATACATATATTTCAATATAAATTAAAATAAAAGTTAAGAAGAACATGTGTCGAAAAATGCGAAAAAGCCAGATTTTCTTAAATCAAAAATGTTTGTACAGTCGAATTCGCCAGCATATATATCATGCATGTACGATGTCAATCTAAATTTAGTTTTACGAATCATTTTAATTGTCCTTTTTATACGACACACGAACACTAACTCCGATCCTTATAAAACATAATTTTGGTCCATTAAAGTGTGATAATCGATTACAAAAATGAGTGGAACAAAATTTTTTTTTAAAGTTTCAAGATTTTTCTACAAGTTTCACGTTTTTGATTTGAACATCTGCAACATGCCTTAGCATCAATTATGAATCTGGCAACATTGTTAATAACTAAAATATTTTGTGAAAACAGTATATTTTTAAATTGTATTATGTTCGGACAACTGAAGCAAGTAAGAAAGAAGAGCGAAAGGTAATTTGTCATGTGGAGCATCGTAAACATAACGATCAAGATTTATATTATATTTACAATGTTGATTTAAATTATCAGCCTCTGGTAGCATATTCTCAAAAATGTGTATAATATTGGTGTTTCAGATTAGGCTAGAGGCTGTTTAATTGGGATTTATAACATCTAGAAATTATTAGATCAATACGGGTTTAGTTATGTCTTTAACAGCATTCATGATATTAATGTTAAATTTGTAAAACCCATTATAAAATCCAGAATTGTAGATTCATATAAAGAAAATAAGTACCGTACACTATTAGAAAGTTCAATGTAAGACATTTATAGATCAATCAAGTTCAATCTTGAATATGAGAATTACCTAGACTTAGTTCCGAAAAAATTAAGATTGTATTTATGCCGATTAAGATTATCGGTTCAACCCCCTTCGAAAACAGACTGGAAGATACAATAGAAACACTATTGCAAGACATGAAAGATATTGTCTGTGTTGTAAAGCCATGGATATTGAGAACGAATTTCATTTGTAGCTTTTTGTTCAACATATGTTATTATAAGAAAGAAATACATGTTCACTCTCTAATTTAAATCACCGATTAACATGAAATCCCCTTGCTGACTATCGACAATTACATCATACGCTATGTCCTGACAAAATCCAATTCAAATATTCGAGAGTTTACATTTTAAATAAACACATGATTCACATGGTGGTATATAAAATGCATATACAAAATTATAATTTTCTAATCACAAATATTTTTTTCAGTTTGAGCCATGATAGTATATCGTTAATATTAAGTTTAACTTGTTCTATTGCATTTCAATATTGTTTCTTAAAATATTTGCGACAACACCGCGACTTTCCCGCTTGGCTTTCTTGTTACAATTTGGACGAGGGCATGAACAACAATTAAACTTATCAATATGAATGTTTCATAAACTAAAATTCCAAGTTTCCGTGAGAATAAGAATGGCATATGTATTTATACAATTTAGAAAGTCACTGTCATTTAATTTCGATAAAATTCCATAACCTTCCACGAACAAACACGTAGCTGCTTCTGGTCGGATTCCTAATTAGTATTCGTTCGGGTAGTGCCATGACTTCCGGTGTCGCGACGAAGACTTGATTATATATTCTATAATCGTTTTCTTAGTTTGTTGAAACTCAGTATTATCGTTTTATTACACGCTAAATAGCGATATGTTTAATCAGCAAACAAAAGCACGACTCAAATGGCCTGTCTACGCGCTAGCGGAAGTCACAGAATGTCAAACAGAGAATTGAACGCAATTAATTTATGTATTTGTGTTGATAAATTATTCATATTATGATATACATGTAGCGATGGATTTTTCACGCAGAAAATAATATCAAAGCCGAATAACAACAGAACTCATGTCGCTATTTCAATATTGACATTTACCATTATTATGCTGACTGTATTTACATTTTCCCCAAATCTTTTATATAAAATAATCATTAAAACGCGTGAACTTTTCCAATTTAGCTAAATGTATAATACATCTAATTAACGCTTATTACTGCTTGATTGGACATTGTCGGCTCGGGAACTACTTAAATGTACCTAATATACTCTTAAGTATACTTAAATGTACCCGGGTACGGAAAAAATTCATCTGTCAAAAATGTGTGCGCGCATGTAAGCAAACAAGTGATTTCAGTACAACTGTTAATAGCAAAGTGTTGATCTAAATTGATCAATTCGCGCAAAACGGCTAAACAAACCTTTGTTGAGTAACCCCTTTCGTCGCAAGACATCTAGTTCAATACGCACTTAGCGCCCATAAAAATATAAGGAGAAAGTTATAGAGAATTAAGGCTGTAACACTTTGCGTCCATAGATGCCAATATAAGTCATGTAGTGCACAAAAATGATTACTGCCTGCAGAAAACCCGTTATTATGGACAGTGAAACTACGTGAGCTTCGTTCTGGGAAAAAGGAGATTAATGCATGTGGAATAGTGTTTTCCCATTTTAGGTGTGCGGTCCTTGCAGGCTAATCAGGGGCGACTTTATCCGCGTAAACTAGGTTTTCGCTAATGAGACACTTCCTTTGAACGAATGATACTATACAAGCTGAAATATTACTCATAACCTAGGGTAATGTTTATAACACATTAATAACGATCCTAGAATAATTGAGTAAGGGCTAATAAACAGTAATTTCAAAACTGATAGACGGGCTAAACGCCTAGATAAAGGGCTCAAACACAAAGGGGGTGTTTAAATGTCTAAAACTCACGGATTATGTAAGCTCAAAAGTTAAAATATAATGGCACAGGGTAAAAACACAGGTTACTATCTCAAATTCATACGGTAAGGTCTGAACTGCGACTGTTTAAATGGCGTTAAATCTATTTCTTTTTATTATTTGAAATAAGTAGTGGCCTAAGGCGCTTTGAGTACCAGCTATTAAAATAAAAGAACCACGGAATTAACAAGTGTCCATCTTCGATTGATATGGGAAACGATTGTCAAACATACGATTACATACGCGTTTTCAACATGTTTGCAATTCAAGGTCTAAGATTAAGTGACCAGAGCATTTAAAATTAGAAAAAAAAGCAATTAATTTTACGCCTAGTTTATTCCAAAAATATGCTTACATCACTTTATTAAGGCGGTTTACCGACAAATACAAAAAACAACGATACAATTATGTACTAAAAATAATTAACTCATGAAAAATATTAACCCCTGCCATTAATGGGTATTGCGTAAATCGAGCAGTCACGAAAAATTCATTCGACAGAAATGACCTCGTTCTGCTTTTGAGGGTGTATACATTCTTTCGCAGTTCTGAGCTTCATATCTAAAGATGAAACAATGTATTTTTATTTAGGATAAATATGTTCTATTCAAAATCTATTTCAAAATAAATGAACGATTTACAAACAATCATACAGTGGTAATGGAGATATCCAACAATGCACTTAACAAGGGTAATGACGTATATTTATTTTAATAAGAATTACTATACTCTATACATATACGCGCAATGCTGATAACATTTTTAAACATTAACACAGTTAATTGTGAATTGGGTTTAACTGCAGTGCCTAAACAAATTTCAAACATTCAACATTAAAATAATACAAAACTATGTTCACAACACATGCATATCATTGTTAACAACTGTAATGGGTTCATGCATGTTCACTTATGATATAGGTTCCCAATTATAATTGTTGTCGTGAAAGCTTACATTATTTGAAAACCATATATGTCATGATGGATCTGGCCGTCGTCCTAAAAAAAACATGTATTATTTGGCTTGTATATTTGTATATGGTTCAAGATCAGGACTTCCCCTCGCTGAGACTTGAATAGGTATGACCTTCTTCTCGATTGTCCCCCAAAGTTGTGTAGTTAGTCTCGGCCTCTCTTTGTGTTTGTTGGGGATTTGAAATGTGATTACCTGCAAAAATGTAAGACAAATTTGACAAAAGAAGCGGAGTACAGTTTCAACATAAATAACAACTATTTCAGTCCTGGATTACAATATTATTTAAGATTGATTAGCAGTTGCTGGACCTGAAACACATGCGGCTTTCAAACTAGTTTAATGTAGGTTTGTATAAATAATCTGTATGGAAACGGTTTGATATTTTTAGATTCGTTCAAATAATAAGATTCTAAAAACGTCTGCATACTTAAGTTAATACGTAAAAATATATAATGTTTTGAGAAAGTAGCGACATCTTACAATTTGCATAACAAATGTTGAACGTTTACATTTATTGATGCTTAACTCTGCATATAATTAAAACTTAATGTGTACCTTTATATTATAATGTTCAAACGAAGACAATTGTTTTTCATACGAACGAAATTGTTTGTACTTGATAACAATATTGTTTTCATTTGTTTCAATCGATCAAACAGCAATCAGACTGTTGATTTCTAATTTCAAAAGTGATTGTTGTTAAATGTTCACAGATGTACACTGTTATCACACTGATATACAACGAAACTTATGTACATGTTTTTACAAGATGATCGATTAAAAATATGACTACACGGAATCTTTAACATGCGCGCATTAAAAGAATCAGAGGTTTGCGTGCAGTGCTGAAGCGGAAGGGCATTATTGATATGAATTCAATGGTATAAGCAAAGCCTTTGAATGGATTAATATAGATGCTTCTTTACCTTATAGACTGAATTTAAGTAATGTTTCTTAACGAGGAAATTTATCTGACTGACAAACTATGTACAAAACTAATAAACATTGCCGTTATTGGCAGTTAAGATGTAAACTCTCATTAGTACACGGGTGCCGGCAGCAGGAAAACTGATACATCTTCCATAATTGTGTTTGACGTTGTTGTTTTTTCATAATGCGTAAGAGTAATTTCATAATGCGTAAGATTAATTATTAATATGTTAAACAAAGTCTCAGCCATCAGAATTCACCTTCACTAAGAGAAGAATGCGTATTCGTTTGCTCGTGAATGTCACCCAACGCTGTGTAGTTTGACTCGGCGTCTGTCTGTGTGTTAGCTCGTGCAGCATGATTACCTACATATGAGGGTACACATACGCTATTACTATAGTTGAACGAATGTAAAATAATTCACAATGTACATTAAAAAACATGCAGTTTCATAGGGGTTCATTTTCCGAGCTTAAAACTGCAATATCAGTATGGACTAGTAAATACATCTTTTCGTTTTTACATGATTAATGAATTAAAATAGTTTATGCAAAATTAAGCGTATTGTAAATGGAAACCTATGCAAATGTTTCAATAACATGTTAAGCAAACACGTGTTGTTTGTGATTAAGAAAAGTATTTACCTGCAACAAAATGCCTCGTATTATAATATTCATTGGCATCGTTTTTTTCTGAAATAAAAGAAAAGTGCCAACAAACAATAATAAACATTTTAATATATACATTGAAATTCAAAATATTCTTGTTATAACGATACGGCTAAATTCTCGTTATAACCATACGGCAAAAATTAGTTTAATAAAATGATGACCGACATATGAGTAAATCTGTAGGCTAGCGTTTATGTTCATGATACGTTCGTTGCAATTGGCTTAAAACGAAATCAACAACAGCACCAAAATTGAAATAAATCCTATATAATACAATAACCAGTAAAATCATAAAAAGAAAACGACATATTTAAGTGTTCAGGACTTAATCAGTTCTAGTGCTATGATGACATCAGCAATAAGCATTTAACCATCTTTACAAGTTTCTTTGAATTGATGTTGCAGCCGTTTAAACAACTTTCATGTGTTACCCTTAACTCAGGCAGAACTATGTAAACTATGATATCGCTGTAATATATATTCGAGATAGAACTATAAATAAAAACACTCATGTATCTCTTTTTCATCAGCAGCAGTGTGATGATCACACATCCAGGAATGAAACAAACTCCACCCACAATCGAGCCAGCAATGACCGCAGTGTTTCCACTTGTGTATGCCGCTGATGAATCTGCGTTGATTAGGTATTCTGTTCAAGAAAACAACACTTCATCAATATTGTTTAGGTTGTATATGTTCGAATCGATCATTGGTTTAATAATTACTATTGTGTTTTCCATCTTGCCATGGTTGCAAAAAATAACCAATGTTCTGAAGCTGCAATAACAATGAATTTTTAAACTATCATTTGTATATTAAATAATAATAAAAATCATTTTGCAATTACTGAGAGGGAGCTTAGCCTTTCGTTACAAATCTATAAGATGTGTTTTTATTTATTGTTTTTTCCGTGCCCTGCAGAAAACTTACAAAACACTCAACCTTACCTCTAACGCAATACATTATATTTGGTAATTTCTGGATTATTTTGTGGAATGTTTGGAATATGTGGAAAGGAATATTTTTATTATCTCCTCAAAATTCAATTTTAACTGATCCATGATTCGAGTCATTAAACGAACACAATTTCAAGTTGAAATATACAAATTCACACAATGACACACATTTAAAATCTAAATTTTCATGGAAAATGAATAAACATTTAATCAAAGTTGAACTAAGTTTGTATTCGTCCATGATAAGGTTTGTCAACATATTGCTCTGATGAGAAGTTGACAAAAAAAATTTCATCGAGAACCCATAATATATGGTAAAAGCCATCGATTCTTGCTAGCCATACAATATGCAAAACAAGAATGCAGGTATTATGTGTGCAGGCATATTCAACTCGCCCAATAATGATTAATAATGTTTAGATCGGGTAATGTTGCTCGCACAGCAAATGCTTGTTAGTTGTTATGCGATAGTTGTGTAATGCATTTTGTCGCGTGTGCGATGCAAGCTAGTGTTCAAATAGATGGGCGTTTAAACGCTCAGTCAATCTTAACGCAATATTTGAAAACATGTTTTTAACCGTACTCTTCTGAGAAAAAAGAACGTGAAAGTACATCAATAATATTCGCACACTTGCATTTTGAATGTACATGGTGTATTACACGATGCAACAAGACCCGCCTTTGGACCAGAAGAATTAGAGCGTCATTGATGATTGACTAGAAGGTAACTTTATAGATAATAATCTCAAACTATATGACACTTCAAGTTTAAATCACATATCGTTTCTGAGATTCTACACTTAAAAAAAAGTGTTGCGTTAGAAACGCAACAAAATGTAATGTATTTAAATACTAGTAACGTATACTGGTTGAAAAAGCAAAAAAAATCATAATATAGGTATGTTTTATATGTATATGCTTTTATTTCAGTTTACTCACATATAAATACAATACCTGTCATTTGTGAAATGGTATTTCACCGTGCATTAATATTGTTTTTTAGAAATGGACGATTTTCGTCGTACGTCTTAGCATTCACACCGGGATGCAAATGAAATGCCGATAACTAATGATGGCAATGAATAAATGTGCACACTGCACTTTAAAGAGAAGAAAAGACCATGCTGCTCCCAATCAAATGAATTAATATAACTCGGTTTGCGGAAGTGGCGTTTTAAAATATATTGCTCTGTCGTGAGAAATTTACAATATACAATTTATCATGCGATAATAATCTCTTTATGCAACACACATAGATTACACTAAAAGGTATTTGTCAGAGTTATAAAATGGTATTCATTCATTGTAATAGCCATTTAATCGTAATGAATTAATTATATAAGTACACATACCACATAGTTTTCCAGAGTATCTATCAATGCAGCCTGCAGAACATGAAACATCATCAGAGCATCTGCTGCCAGAGGTGACTTCAGAACATGTCTCTGGACAAGTCACATTGCAGTGTGTACCAACGTATCCAAACCTACAGCCGTTAATGCACGTTTCATTACTGGAACACAATCTGCTGTCCATACCACTGGCGCAGTTGCTGGAACAAGGTATACTACATAGATGCCCGTAGTAAATCTGCGCACATACATAAATGCACGTTCCATTTTTTGAACATGCACTTTCTGTTCCAGTGCGTGAACAGTTTGCAGGACACGGATTATCACATTTATTTCCGAAAGTATTTCCCTAACAACCCTGTGTACATTCACCTGTGTTTCGGTCACACATATTGTCAAGGCAATGGGAGCTACATGTTTTATTGCAAGTAGCACCGTATGAATGTGAAGTCTTACATTCTATGCAATTACCGCTACTAATATAACACCCATCTTGAGAACAGTTTTTACTGCATGCAAACTTGCAATCGTTACCATAATATCCACTTTTGCAATTTGTACATAACGTGCCAGTGCAATTTAAACAGTTAGAAGGACACACTGCACGTGCACAATTATCGCCATAATATCCTGGTAAACAGAAGTTGCAGTGGCCAGTTGTTTTAATACATGTATTGTTCAAAGAATGTTGTGAGCAACTGTTCTCACATTGTTCTCCATAATAGCCCGTGTAACATTCATTACATATAATAGTATACCTGCCACATCCGTTTTTACATTTACTTGAACAGGTTTGGTTCCATATATTGCCAAACCAGCCAAAAGGACACTCCAGACAATAGCCAGTTTCCTGGTAACAAAGTTTGAAGCACTTGTGTGAACAGGGAAATTCACAACTAGATCCATGATAACCAGCGACACAACTCGTACATTTATCTCCATCACTACAATTGTTACAATTGGCAGGACATTTTGCATTGTTTATACACTCACCAGTATAGATGTCACAAGATCCGTCACTGCAGGCGGACTTACATTTCTGTTGACATGTCGAGGTATATTTTCCGAAAAGCGGAGCACGAAGTTTCATCGGTACATTCAGTACAAAATTTCGGACACCTCCTTGTACATGTTGCCGCAGAGTATCCAGGTTTGCATCGACACGCTCCGGTTGTATTGTCGCAAACGTCTTGACAATATGGAGAGCACATTGCATTGCAATATGCTGTATAAAATCCGTCTTTACACTGGCATTCACTAGTATCAAACCCACATGTACTGTTCAAGCATCCATCTCCACAAGGGTGCATACATGATTTGCCCAAATAGCCTTGCTTACAGGACTGACACATCATTGATTCATCACATGCAATGCAGTTACAAGGACACATCAAACAGTCCTGCTGACTAAGATAGTAACCTTCGGCGCAGCTAGCACACGTTTTATATTTGCACGCTAAACAGCCAACAGAACACGTATCGGCTGTAAATAAGAAATAATTATGATTAAGTATAATGTATACTATCATCCACTTGGATATTGAAAATACAAACAGTCATTATTAACAACGCACCTCTACAACTTTCACAACCACGCAATCAGCGGTAGCAGCAACAGAAGCAACAACAAAAACCACATCTGAGTAAAAGTTTGAGTGCGAATGACAGAACGAAAACGAGTTCGATGTTTTGATGCGGAGGTCTTTAGTTCGAACCAAGGTGGGATAGATTGTTTTATGATTCTACTTTCATGCTAAATCATTTATATTTTATGGCATTTTTTTACGAATTAATCTTTTCTTGGCAAGCTGTAAACAACAATTCTTAATATCTTTATCTAGACCTTGTTACAGTAGTAACTAAAAGCCTTGACGCAGAGTGCAGTCATATTAAGCAAGTTACAATACAGACACAATTGACCCTGCAGCTCGGCCAGTTTTGTCCCCTTGACAAAACGAAACATTGTAGTTAAGACATGTACATGCTTGTTATCAAGTCTTTAGTAACAATTATAGTAATAAAAGGGGCATGACTTTGTAATATTCGAAGAAGCACGATACAAACCACACATGCACATCTTAATATCATAAGCAAGTTTGAATATTTTATGTTTCATGTAAAACGTAGAAGATCTCCTGATAAAGTTATGTCTAAAACTAGCAAGCCAGCAAGACAGCCAGCCAGCAAGCCAGGCTAACAGACATACAGACTTTGTTATGAGGTGGATAAATAATAATAATAATAACTAAGCAAACATATTACCTTTCGAGATCAAAAAACGTAACAAGACGCTCCGATTCTGCTACACACTGTATTATCAGAGGCTCAGGTTATTTTAACGATCGTGGAGTATTGAATTAACGTCCTTGTACATCATTTAAAATGTTTTATGCGGTATTGAGACTCATTCAGCCTTGAAGCAGGAAGTGTAATTTGAGCATGTTAAAGGGACATTAGTTTTCAGAAGTAAAATTACAAAATAAACTAATGAATTTATAAAAATGAATTCTGTTATATGTCTATAACATACTTTTATGTTACACATCAAACAATAAATATTAATGGGCGATTAAATTTATTTTGTAACGTTTTTCAAATTCGTTGTTGTAAAGCAGCTTAATAAATAATAACCGTAGAATACCATAAAATCCTATGGCTCATAAGTAAGGATCAGGATCCTTTTTAGCCTACATCTTCGTTATCAAATGATGACTGGACTTCTTTAGTACTAACAGGTTTATTAAATACACTTTTCACATAAAAAAAATCTAGTGATATTTGGTACGTCCAATATCTCCATTGAGATATAACACAGGTTAGAATATATACTGAGCATCATAATGGAATTACGTTGTTCATGTAGAATATCCATTTGTGTATAGTATTAATTAAGATATAAACTATTCATTTGAAACATGTTAAGAAAAAAGAATTATGTTCCGGTATTCGAACCAGGACCATTCGTTTAAAAGCCGATCATGATTTCTATTTAGACCTCTCAGCCACGGAAACGGACGTACATGCAACATGTTATTGACATGTAATAAAATTCTTATCAATAATCGTAACTAAATATGTATGCTTAATTGGTGAGATCGAACAACTATATATATATATATATATATATATATATATATATATATATATATATATATATATATATATATATATATATATATATATATATATATATATATATATATATATATATACAAATACACAAATACTAAATACTTCATACGTAATACCAAAATACCTACTACTACTACTACTACTACTACTACAACTACTACTACTACTACTACTACTACTACTACTACTACTATTACTACTACTACTACTACTACTACTACTACTACTACTACTACTACTACTACTTCTACTACCACTACTACCACTGCTACTACTACCACTACTTCTACCACCACCACCACCACCACCACCACCACCACCACCACCACCACCACCACCACCACACTTTCCGTCTAAACTGGACAATCGATAAGAACATACTTTCCTAAAACGAAAAACTGGACAATCGATAAGAACATACTTTCCTAAAACGACAAACTGGACAATCGATAAGAACATACTTCCCTAAAACGAAAAATACCATAAAGGCTAATCTGGGACCTCAGATTTCGCTTTTAAATTTAGTCCCGTTTTCCCAGAGCGAGGTTAATTTAATTTAGACGATCGTTTATAAAAATGCTAATTATTCCAGAATTATGCATTGTCTGCATTTCAGCGGTCCAGAAAATCTTGAAAATTACGCATAATTTGCATAGAAGCCGACTGTTTAATACCTCTGATATTACCCTATTTCTTCAAATTTGTTGTATAAGTCCATGTCCCAAAAGGCTGAGACGTGTGCACATTTCAGTTGTTGATATAGCTTATCCAAGAGCGAAGAATCGAACTCGATACCACCGGGAGACCACCGCGACCATAGACTAAGTAAGTCGGATGGACGCGAGTTCCGTCCCCTCGAACTTAGGTACACAGCATCTCACATCTTTTACACTGAACATTGTGTGCACTGAAGTCATGCCCGCTTAGGTGACCAATAAATAAAGACTATTTCCTGTATTATAAGCATACATTTTGACAGTCGCCATCTTTTAACATTAACGACAGTGAAATAAACTGATGATGATGTTGTTATTGTTGTTGATGTTGCTCTTGCTTTTAAGCCTCGGCGTAGCTTGTGCACTATCGAAATGTTGATGATATCGGAATCTGGGAACTCCACTGACAGTTCGATAAAAAATCGCGATATACATGTAGATATGTCATGTATCTCAGGTATGTTGTAAGTTCGCACAAGGATGATATATTTCTTAAACTTCTTAGCAAATATGACTTAAACAAGGGATGTTTTTTGTGCAAATTACATCTTTATTATAGCTATTACATGCAAAATACACTGTGTCGTATAGTAATATTAATTGATTTGAGCAATATTCATTGACCTTTACACACACACACTTGACAAATCAAGTTCGTCTCAAATAGCGTTCATAACTAAAGCAAATTGATATTTGCGAAAATTAACACCTTCAACATTATACAATATTAATATGGGTTACCTTGTGTGCATATCATGAATTTTTTCTCAGAATAAACGGTGTTGGTCGTTCTTTTTAAACATTAAAACAGACAGACAGAAAGTGCATTCGGACTTAAACAGAACATCAATTGCATACAAACAACATTTATAATACGATAACAGCGTGCTTGTAAACGCTGCACTTGTTACATTACAGTAGTACATCACAGACGAATTCTAACTGAACTAACGGCGCTAATTCAATATTGATTGTCCATATTTATACTGACCAACATAGCATGGTCTACACAAGAATGAGTACGTAAAATTATCATTACATTATTTAATACTTATTGTAAAACATACGCAACTACCAATATAAATAAAAATATTTAATAAGCGGTTATTGTAACAAAGCAATGAGTTTGTCAATGTGTGTAGGTAGAGAATTAAAACACAAACTTTAAGTGTGATATTAATCAACAAAACTTTCAACACATATGAACTATTTATAAAAGAAAGCTTTTAAAGTGATGCCTTTAGTCGACCTACACATATATGAACACGATCTATGCATAACAATAAGATGAATCATGTAAAGTATGGAGTAGAAACACCAGCGTTTCAATAAATGTTTCATGTATCAGTTGCCCATCAAATTAAATCAATGCCCCCGAACGATTTCTCCATGGGGAAATCCCGTAATTTTGGTCAGTGAAGGTTTCCAATATCATCTGACATTTTTATATCATATTTAGTCTAGTCTACAATGTTGTCAAATAATCGCACTTCGAAATAACGAGTTCAGCGGTGCTAGCACGTCTATTGTGGTTTTCCAAAGCGTACATGTATATCGAAGTGCAAGAGTCCTTTCCGAGCCTGAGGCTGCATTATGTGTCCCAGCACTGAGACTGCATTATGTGTCCCAGCACTGAGGCTGCATTATGTGTCCCAGCACTTCATTATGTGTCCCAGCACTGAGGCTGCATTATGTGTCCCAGCACTTCATTATGTGTCCCAGCACTGAGGCTGCATTATGTGCCTCAGCATTTCTTTATGTGTCACAGCACCGAGGCTGCATTATGTGTCCCAGCACTTCCTTATGTGTCCCAGCACTGAGGCTGCATTATGTGTCCCAGCACTGAGGCTGCATTATGTGTCCCAGCACTTCATTATGTGTCCCAGCACTGAGACTGCATTATGTGTCCCAGCACTGAGGCTGCATTATGTGCCCCAGCACTGAGGCTGCATTATGTGTCCCAGCACTGAGGCTGCATTATGTGTCCCAGCACAGAGGCTGCATTATGTGTCCCAGCACTTCATTATGTGTCCCAGCACTGAGGCTGCATTATGTTTTCCAGCACTTCATTATGTGTCCCAGCACTGAAGCTGCATTATGTGTCCTAGCACTGAGGCTGCATTATGTGTCCCAGCACTTCATTATGTGTCCCAGCACTGAGGCTGCATTATGTGTCCCAGCACTTCATTATGTGTCCCAGCACTGAGGCTGCATTATGTGTCCTAGCACTGAGGCTGCATTATGTGTCCCAGCACTTCATTATGTGTCCCAGCACTGAGGCTGCATTATGTGTCACAGCACTTCATTATGTGTCCCAGCACTGAGGCTGCATTATGTGTCCCAGCACTGAGGCTGCATTATGTGTCCCAGCACTTCATTATGTGTCCCAGCACTGAGGCTGCATTATGTGTCCCAGCACTTCATTATGTGTCCCAGCACTGAGGCTGCATTATGTGTCCTAGCACTTCATTATGTGTCCCAGCACTGAGGCTGCATTATGTGTCCCAGCACTGAGGCTGCATTATGTGACCCAGCACTTCTTTATGTGCCCCAGCACTGAGGCTTCATTATGTGTCCCAGCACTTCATTATGTGTCCCAGCACTGAGGCTGCATTATGTGTCACAGCACTTCATTATGTGTCCCAGCAATGAGGCTGCATTATGTGTCCCAGCACTTCATTATGTGTCCCAGCACTGAGGCTGCATTATGTGTCCCAGCACTGAGGCTGCATTTTGTGTCCCAGCACTGAGGCTGCATTATGTGTCCCAGCACTGAGGCTGCATTATGTGTCCCAGCACTGAGGCTTTATAATCTGTCCCAGCACTGAGGCTGCATTATGTGTCCCAGCACTGAGGCTGCATTATGTGTCCCAGCACTGAGGCTGCATTATGTGTCCCAGCACTGAGGCTGCATTATGTGTCCCAGCACTGAGACTGCATTATGTGCCCCAGCACCGAGGCTGCATTATGTGTCCCAGCACTGAGGCTGCATTATGTGTCCCAGCACTGAGGCTGCATTATGTGTCCCAGCACTGAGGCTGCATTGTGTGTCCCAGCACTGAGGCTGCATTATGTGTCCCAGCACTGAGGCTGCATTATGTGTCCCAGCACTGATGCTGCATTATGTGTCCCAGCACTGAGGCTGCATTATGTGTCCCGGCACTTCCACCTTATCAACTTACTAGACTCACGAACATTGGGTCGAGTTTTTCTTAATTTCATTTGCAAGTTCCAGCTGTTTAGTTGTTACTGAAAGATTTTCAATGTGTTTATTTTCTTTATTTTCCGAAGGTAACTCATTAAGACAACACATTGATACAAAGTCATGCAAACAGTTTAACAATTACAATGTTATTTTAAATGAGGCGTTCAAACAACTATGGCACGCATAATGCTTTTTTACATTATAATGTAAACATGTAGACTTCGTGTGGTCATATATGGGGGGGGGGCGGAGTACCAGGAGGAAACCCCACCTGCCTGCTATTGTGACCACCAACCAAACTCACGTGCTGCCAGAAAAGGTGATTGAACCCGGGTCGCCTATGCGAGAAGCGCGTGTATACCAACAACTGCACATAGCAGACAGCAAATAAAAACAAGCCTATAACCTGCTTTTTAAATATACATTACGTCAGTCGCTTTCATTTTATCACGAACATTCAAAAAGCATTTCCTGTTGTAAAAGTTGGTATTGTTGAACACCGGTCTAAATATACTAGTATGCAATATCGAAACACTTTTGATTTCGGGTATCAAACCTTGGTATCCACTTCTGTTACGATAATAAAGAGCGATTGTTCTACCTTGTGTGTTTTTATACCTCTGTATTAGAAGGCTATTATATGTGTTAGCAACTAAGCGCGTATGACTTAAACAAAGGTTATTTCTGTACAATTTACAACTAGAAATTGCGCGGCAGAGGCCGACGCGTATCCCCACGCCGCATGTTTGACCCAGGGGCGCCCCAGGGTTGGTAATGGGGCCATGCATAGTTGAGATTGACAGTATTGTCATTAGAGAAGTTCAGTATCAATTAGAAGTGAATCGGTGTAGAAATGGAGAGGTTAAGTAAAAGGCTATTCTGGGTGGGTGTGGCCTATGTGGGCGGGGCGCCCCAGGGTTGGTAATGGGGCTATGCTTAGTTGATATTGACCGTATTGTCATAAGAATAGTTCAGTATCAATTAGAAGTAAATCGGTGTAGAAATGAAGAAATTTTAGTAAAAGGCAATTTTGTGCGGGTGCGGCCTATTTGGGCGGGGCGCCCCAGGGTTGGTAAATGGGCCATGCATAGTTGAGATTGACCGTATTGTCATAAGAGAAGTTCAGTATCAATTAGAAGTGAATCGGTGTAGAAATGAAGAAGTTATAGTAAAAGGCAATTTTGGGTGGGTGTGGTCTATGTGGGTGGGGCGCCTCAGGGTTGGTAATGTGGCCATGCATAGTTGAGATTGACCGTATTGTCATAAGAGAGGTTCAGTATCAATTTGAAGTCAATCGGTGCAGAAATGAAGAAATTATAGTAAAAGGCAATTTTGGGTTGGTGTGGTCTATGTGGGCGGGGCGCCCCAAGGTTGGTAATGGGGCCATGCAAAGTTGAGATTGACCGTATTGTCATAAGAGAGGTTCAGTATCAATTTGAAGTAAATCGGTGCAGAAATGATGAAGTTAATGTAAAATAACATAAAAAATGAGTGAAAATCTCTGACCCGGCCCCGCCCCAACCCCCATAACTTTTGACCAAGGGGTCAAATCAAAAGTCAAAATAGTGCAGGGTCGCACATACGCTCATAGCTACCATGTGTGTAATTTTCAAGGTTCTAGTGCTTATAGTGTAGGAGGAGATAGTGGCCAGGACAGACGGACAGACAGACAGACAGACAGACGGACAGACGGCGGAGATAAACACAATATCCCCACGCTTTTCAAAAAGCGCACAAGCTAATCTGGGATGACACTTTCCGCCTTAATTGGGTTTTTGTTTAGCAGAAACTTCCTTTACATGACTTATTTCATTCAAGCAGACAGTGTCGTCCCCTGTTCAGGCTAGTATGAGACGACACTGTATGCACTTGCATTAAACCCCGTTTTCCAAGATCGCGGCATATATTTTCTATTCTTACGGTTACAGTCATTCTTGTTTATACTGAACCTAGCGTAGATCTCTGCCATTCATCTCATTTATGGAAAGACATTGCATTCTGCGAAAAAATATTGAGATATATTCGCAGATTATTTATATTTTAAACGCAAGGATGTTACAAACAGTGTTTATGACGCACGTAAATGTACAAAGTAGCATACATGCACGAATACATATATATATATATATATATATATATATATATATATATATATATATATATATATATTTATTTATTTATTTATTTATTTATATGATGAAGATGATCGTTTTCCTCAGTTATTTTGCTTAATACCAGCATGTATTTATTTTTTACGTTATCGTGTTGTTCAAATGGTTTGTTATAGTAAATTTGTAAACTTTTTTGATTGATACTGTGCTTCATATTATGATGGAACGATGTAAGTTTCACACAGTAATACTATCAAAGGTAAATGCCAGCAGAATTTATGGCACTATTTTAAAATTGACATTGCACATAATTATGATGGCAATATGAGCCTCGTTCCGGAAAAACGGGGCTTAATGCATGTGCGTAAAGTGTCATCCTATATACACCTGTGCAGTCCGCACAGATTAATTAGGGACGAACTTTCGCGTTTATGAATTTATCTTATTACATGACATCCATTCTAGGCAAAAATCTTATGTAGGAGGGAAGTGTTGTCCCTGATTAGTCTGTGCGGACTTCTTATGTTAATCAGGGACCACACTTTACGAATATTCATTAAGCCCTGTTTACCCAGAAAGAGGCTTATGGTGACATTAGCTACATTATAACGAATAAAATCATTACAACGAATAAAACCATTAATGTAAATAAGTAAATAGGTCACAAAATGTGTGCAATTGTCCATAATTACCACATGTATAAACGTTTATTGTAATACGTATAACTAGTCTGTCAACCAATGTGTGTGCAAATGTAAGGAAATCAGACATTTGAATGAAATTATTTATGCAAAAAAGGTTGATCTCAAATTGAAGAATACATTCACAACTGGTTAAAACGATAACTGTTTGGTCTCTTGGTGATAATTTTAATGAATTATTCAAGACATGATGGAACGATGCACTTTTTACATTAAAATAGTAGATCACAGGTCAAATCTAACATTATTCATGCCGCTTATTTCAATACTGGTTGCCCTCTTTTATACTGGCTTAAATCATATATATTTCATTCATAATTGTACAAACTATATCAACTGAACATTTTAACTAAACGAATTTAAATAAACGGTCACTGCAAGAATTCATAGAGAATAATTTAATTATTTCGTCAATTTGCGTGAATAATATTTATAACTAGCAAAACTTGACAAAAATATTAACCAAAACATGAAAAACCTTTGTATAATAATGCCTAGTCGCCCTACACATATTTGAACGTGATCTGTACATAAGTACAATTATAGGAATTACGTCACGTATGGTGTAGACAAATTATGTTTCCAGAATTTTTTTATGTAAACGTTGCAAAAAAAATTAAATGGAATTTCCGCATATGATTGCCCCAGGGAGAAATCATGTTATTGTGGCCAGTGAAGGTTTTCAAGATCGTCTGACATATTTAGATCACATTGAGATTAGTCTGCCGTGTTATCCAATCTTCGAACTTCGACAAAACGTGTTTATTGGTTCAAGCCCGTACATTGCGGTTTTCCAGATCGCACGTAGAAAACCCGTTTATAACTTCTGGGAAGAAATTTAATCGTTTCGTTGCAATCCAAAGTCCGCTCGTGGC
This sequence comes from Dreissena polymorpha, assembly GCF_020536995.1. NCBI lineage: Eukaryota > Metazoa > Mollusca > Bivalvia > Myida > Dreissenidae > Dreissena > Dreissena polymorpha. The sequence goes on from NC_068355.1 coordinate 200,637,297, forward strand.
TGCGTGATGATCGCCTACGCGGCGACATTGGAATTAAATTCTAAAGATGTTTTATGAAAAATCGAAGTTATGTCATTTGACATTAATATTATGTAAGATCATGTATGGTCCAGAACATGTATTCTACGCTTTGTAGAAATTCATATACTTTGTCCGGGTCGATAGACAAAAAGATGTATATTAAGTAACAGTATTTTTAATACTTTATGATTTAAGGACTGATCCGTAGTCAACCTATTAAATCTTTACATGACTAATTGCTCATATGCATTAGTAATAATAACAGTATGTAGTGTCTTATACTATATTTATATATAAGGTTTCTCGAGGATAAAATATTGTCTAATATTTGTTTAGTTTTACATTTAAGTTAACATAAATTTTTACTTGAAAAATAACTACTCAAAACATCAGAGGGGTGCAAGAAATGCTCTGTACTATTTAACATGGAGTTATCAATATTAACTAAGTAATTACTGATTTCCTGCACGTCTTAGATTATTTTTTTTTAATTTTAAATCAATATGAAATACATGTACATGTATATGTAAAACACATATAGTAAAAAGGCAATGCGGGCATTTATTTGTGGCATTGTTTTATATTTTATCAATACAGTGAGTCACAAGAAGGTTTGGCTAACTCAACGAGACCTAACTCTGCCACCGACAGCCTCTTAAGACTTGACATTGGACAACATGGTAGATTTGTTTGGGGATACAAACTGCTGAATCCACACAGCAGAAATCAAATTGTTGTTATACGCATAATTAAAAGTTATGTCCACACTTATGCAAACATGACATATTTTACGAGTTAAAATATCGCTAACTGATTGGTCAACCTGCATTTCGTAATATGCATTCCTAAATGTAAATAGAGATGGTATATTTCAGCTAAACGAATTCAAAGTGCATGAGCATATGTAGCCTGAATCCGAATTCGAATCATCTACTCCGTTGCTCTAGGGATAGGAGATGACATAAAACATCTTACACGCATATTTCATGCACGACTTCCATCAACACTTAATAGCAAGATTGTTTTGTCGTCTGGATATAACCGAATTTAAATTGACGATTTAAATTTGTTGTAATATGTTTTTGGGATAGAAACATACCAAAGGTATATTAAATTTCAATATTGATCATTTCAAATAATTGTTTACATGTTCAATATATCTTTATAAGTATATGTTAATATGCATTATCTGAAATTGCAATATTAATATTTACAGTTGAAACAGTATTGTATTAAAAACATTTCAACCCAATGAAACTCATAATACTTATTTTTTTATTTTTACGCCCATTTTTTTGCAATAAATTCAGAGGTATTTATCTCTTGAAAGGACTAATAGTGGCTGGAAAGTCATGCCTCCGTTTGACGGTATTTCCAAATTGGTTTAAATATAACGATATGTTAGTATCTGAAAATAATAATAATATTATTATTTGAAAATTAATTGACTCCGACCGACCAACCGACCGACCGATCGACAACCGACAGACCGACCGACCGACTGATTGATCTTTCAAGGATAATCTCTTGCGCAATAATGCTAAGTTTACTTTAGGTATTGACACGAGAGTTCACAAATAAGTGCATGTTTTTGCATATATTTACTCCAAATACCTATACATTTGAAGTCAAATTAAGCGAAGGTTGCCGATTTTGAAATAAAAAAATGCAAGCCTATAATCTTATTCAACAAATATGTATATTTGGGTTTAATACAGGTACATATTTTAATGTTTAGTTGCATTTAATTTTCCATTGAAAATTGCAATTACTATATAATTATTATATGTTTTAATTTAAACACACACTATTTTTTTTAATTGCATAAAAATGATACAGGTTTTCTTTTAACATAATGGATTATTTTGGGGGCAAATAAAATTAATGTATCTCACATGAAAAAATCACTTGCAATAATATTATATTTACTACTAAAATATTTGTATCCTATTAAAGATAGATTGTTATACATAATATCGCAACTTCTGATGTGAAATTTTCTTCATAAACTCTGAAGCATTCGTTTGTTTGAATCCAGTGGTGCCGTTGTATTACACTCTTAAAAGCGATACACTTCACCCGGCAACAAAAGCACGCTTCAAATTGCTTGTCTACACGCTAGCGGGCAATTAATAAACGCATTTTTATGTATAAAATATTCATATTATGATATAACGATGTACTTTTCACGCAGAAATAATATCAAAGGTGAAGGCCAGCAGAACTTATTGCGCTATTCCAATATTGACCTTGGTCGTAATTTAACTGATTATATTGGCATTGCCAATATCATAGCTAGTCAGTCCCAATATGTATCAATAAGTCTTTTAAATGTGTAGACTAGCCTATTAAAACTATATGTAACATACATCTTATAAACGTTCATGATAATACTATACTTATTCCGTCAACCAATGCGCATGCAAAATACAAAACATTTGAATAACATTGTTGGTACAAACATAGTTGATCTAAAATTGACGAATGCAAGCAAAACTTGGAAGAAAACGTGGACATAGACATATTTGTTGAGTTTATCATTTAGTCGAGTCATATTTATTTCAATGCGCACTTGGCGTAAATATAAATAAAGGAAGTAAGTTTTAAAGAAGTGAGGAATCACGATTCTTGGCGCATCTAGATGCCGGTAAAAGTAATGGAGTTCACGTGCATGATTACTATATTTACAAATACCGTTCTTGCGGTCAATGAAAGTTTTTGAGACTCGTTCTGAAAAAACGGGGCTTAATACATGTGTGGAATGCACAGGCGAATCTCGGGCCACACTTTTCGTACATGAATTAAGAACAGTTTTCCAATAGCGACGGTCTAATGTTGTATTCGTGCATGATTACCGCCTGGAGAAAGCACGTTTTTTTCAGGTCTTTGCAAGTAAGAAGATCGTGTTCCTCCTCTGTATTTCACCGTCGTATGCAATTGTCTGGAAACAATGGCTAATTTACATAAATGCCGACGGTTAAACGCCTTGGATATTACCGAGTTACCTTCGCATTTGATGTATCTGTCTACGGACCAACATGCTGAGACGTTGGCGCATTTGAGTAGTGCATAAGCTATCAAAATAACACGGCTTCATGCGCATAGCACATTTAAAAAGTATAAATCTACTTATATCAGCTCGATTGCATTAAATGCCTAAGGCTTATTGTGGCACGTCTGATTCCGTTATCTTGGGTAGAACCAGTACTTAATATCTGAACGGAGGAACTTACGCGCACCCACAGCGGAGAATCGAATCCGACAGCTCCATATCGTTAGGGACCACCACGGTCAGAAGGACTCGAGTTCCGTCCTCTCGAACGTAATTACACGGGGCCATGTGAACGCTTAATCGATTCTCGCTTATGTGACAAATTGATTCTCTGTCTGGGAAAAGAGGGCGTGGACGTGCGTCAAGTGTCGTCCCAGAAAAGCCAATTCAGAAAGCACATGCTAATCAGGGACGATACTTTTTATTTGCTTTTATCGTATTTACCTTTCAAAGGAAGTCTCGTTTTAGCGAAAATAGATTTAAGACAGAAAGTGTTGTTTCTTATAAGCCTGGGCGGACAGCACAGGCTAATCTGAGACGATCATTTACGCATGTGCATTAAGCACTGTTTCATCAGAAAGAGGCTCAATTAAACAAGCCAATCTCATGTAGTATAAGTAATACATTTTAGAGTCGACATCTTTAAATAATCACGGCATTGAATTAATGTGGTGTTGTTGTTGTTGTTTTTGTTGAGCCCCGGTGTGAATTCCACGCACAATTAAAATCTTGGCAATATCGGGAATCTGGGAATTCCACTAACAGTTCGTTAGAAAAGCGCGACTGAGCTATCTTCTGTATGATTATTCTTATCTAGCAACAAGGATGTGATATAAGTTAGACAACTAAATGCCTATGACTTAAACTAAGTCTGTAATCCTTACATGTATCTTAAAACAATGACATGCAAAATACAGTTCGTCGAAAAGTTGTATTAATATATAAAATGTTGAATCCCATGGATGTCTGGGTGCCTGTTGATTAAAGGTGGGTTCCCACTGCCGATCCGCTCAGCTCGATCATCCCGATCACCGAAATTTCCCGACCAAATCCTACCAAGCTCGACTAAAAAGGGTATAAACGACTTCTTCTCGACCTCTTGTCGATAACACACGACCCCCACACGACTCATTCACGACGTCCACTCAGCCATCTTTCCGATTTCCGCACGAGTATCTCGACATATACGCGAGTCCTTTACGATCTCAGCTCGATCGCCACCAGATCTTCACACGACAAGATCGTGATGGTCGTACTACAGTCGTACAAAGCGATCTAAAATAACTCGGGTAGAGGTCGAGCAAATCGGGTACAGAGCTCGTGTATGGTCGAATAGCAATCCGGAAGTTATCGTGTACGGTCGAGTAGCCGTCGGGTAGCAGTCCAGTAAATCTGTACATCAAATCGAATAGAGGTCGAGTGGATCGTGTTGCGATCTAAAATAACTCGGGTAGAGGTCGAGCGGATCGGGTACAGATCGTGTAAAAGATGTCAATCCGATCGACACACGATGGCTTCACGATCAACTCGATCTTCTACTCGACTGATACACGACCACTTCCCGAGCGCTTCTCGATCCATTTCCTACTCGACCGCTACTCGATATTTTTTGACATGTGAAAAAATATCGGATAGGAAGCCCGACCAATGCCGACCTACCCGGCCGCCCCTGACCACTCATGCCGACCGAACCAGACCAGTACCCGACCGCTTGGTCGGGCTTGATCGAGTTGATCTGATCGGCAGTGGGAACCCAGCTTAAAGGAGCGTTATCAACTTTTGCCACGAGGTCGCTGTGTTGTAGATGATACGATGCACGCATAGCGACCGGGAGGCCACGGGTTCTATCCTTAAGATCTCCCCCAACGACACTAAGTACTGGTTCTATCCAGGACACGGACTCGAGCCCGTTTCAATAAGTCGTAGGTTTTCGATGTAATTGAGCAAAAATAAATAGGTTTACACTTAGTATTTGTATCAATCTGAACTGTTATAGCCAAACGTCACATATCTAAATAAATACTCAAAGCCTCTATAACGCTCAAAATCAACAAAAATTTCGTAAAGTATTTTGTAAAATGAAGTTTACACCTAAACAATCAGTGCTCTTTATAGCAATAGCCATAATTTTAACGCTAGATGAGGTAAGATTACATAGATTTTTGTAGAAACAAAATACTCGTTTTTTATTTATTTGTGACACAATTACATGTAATTCCATTTTAATTTCCCGCGAATATATCTATTCATACGACACACGAACGATACTATGGTACCATGATAGTGTTCACGTGTCGTATAAATAGATATCGTTGCGGGAATTAAAATGGAATTAAATATGCAAAACAATAATAAAAACGAGCATTTTGTATCTACAAACATCTATATTACAAGACCACATTTGGCGTTGAAATTTCGGCAGATGCCGTAAAGAACACTGATTTTTAATTGTTGAACTTTATTTCATTGTATTTATTTATTAAAAATTGTATGAAATTTTTGTTGATTTTGAGTAGTAATGGGGCTTTAAACAAGCGTTGCTTTTTGCAATTTATCATAGTGTTTGGAATTACCTCGGTTAATGCAAAACAATATTTTAGCTGAACATGTATTCAGTGACTTTTACTTCAATCGCTTGACACCTTTTACAAATTCGTATTGAATGGATCTTTGCAATCATGAATGAAACTTTAAAGATATTTAATATTAATTAGTGTTACTGTGTGTGCATTTTATGTGATTGTTTTCTTTGAAATAATAAGCGTCGTGTAATTGAAATATTAAGACATACAGTTTATTTAGACTTAAAAAACAGTACGCACATACTTTACATTGGGGAATTGAGAATTTACGATAACTGCGTTGCCTAACTGCTAACAATTGTTTAATGAATTATTCAAGTAATGATGGAACGATGTACTTAACATTGAGAAAAAAATCCCATGTGAATCCCAACAGAACTTACGATGCTTATTCAATATTGAATGTCGACCTTAATACAGACTAAAATGACATCAACATATTCAATCATAATTGAAAAACATATTAATCTGTACGATATACTTAAAAGATAATTAATTACCGGCCATTGTTAGAATTCAATTTATTTGTCAATTTGTGTGTGTGTAGATAATTAGAACAGAATTTGAATTTTATCATTAATGGACAAAAGCGTACAAATACATGAAGAAATGGTTAAAGAACATTTTTTATAATAATGACCACAGTCGATCTGCACGTATTTGACTAGGTTCTGTGTGTAAGTACAATTTATATGTGAATTAGGTAACGTATGGTGTAAAAACACTGGCGTTTTAAGAAATTGTTGATGTCTTAGTTTCTCATACAATAAAATGGAAATTCAACAAATGATTTCTCCATGGCGAAATCCCGTAATTGTGAGATGAGTGAAGGTTATCAATTTGGTCTGACATATTAAGTTCATATTTAGATGATACTACAATTTTACCAAATCATCGCACTTCGATAGAACCTTGTTAGCCGTTTAAGCACGTCTATTCTTGTTGTCCGAAGCGCATGTGGAATTGTGGATATACATTGTCTTATAGCTGGGAGAAATTTATCTTTTAGTTGTTACCCGAATTCTATCGTGGCTACATGATGGACGCCAACATGGCAACACGAAAATTAAGTGTCTAAGATATTTACTGAAAATTCAAAGTTATGTTGTTCGACCGGAATATTATGAAAGAACTTATGCGGAGTCCCGTAATTCTCTGTTCCGCAAAAAGGCATACTTTTCCGTGATCAATGGTCGATAAATAAACATGCAAAAATAGGTAAAATATAATTTTCCCAATTTGAGCGAAGTGAATTAGAGGACAAGTATTTTGCATCGCATAAGAAAGTCTCCGGTGGCGGTCGCTCCGTGTATTGTATTGGCGGTTAATTATGCTCGTGAAATAACCATTCGGCTTTGCTTAACTGACCAGTGAACACGCTAATTTTTCTAATATTTTATTGGATATAAAATATTGACAATTTTTCTTATGACAATTATTATCTGCAGGAATATAGTCTGTTTTCTGTGTAAACTATACGAGCGTTAGTTCATATATGAGTTATGAATTCTATATCAAAATGTGAATTGTTCACGTTTGTTTTTGTCATACGTTATTAATGTGTCATCTGGTCGCTCGCATAGATACACAAAATACAAGCTGTATATTCAATTTATAGCGTTGTGTTTGTTGTTCATTTTGGAGACGTACACGTTCTAAAGAACGTGATTTTTACACTAAATTAGCCTCGTTTTTGTAAAACAATGATTAACGCATATGCGTAAAGTGTCGTCCCATATTAGCCAGTGCAGTTCGCTCAGGCTTATCATGGACGAAACTTCCCGCTGGTATTGTTCGTTGAATTGGGACAACACTCAACGCACATGCATTAAGCCGAAATTGTCCAGAACGAGGTTCATATAATGCAATTAACTTATTTACATTCAACATTAGAGATAAGTACGTGAACAATAGGTGATATACATCAGTTTATTTACATTCAACATTAGAGATAAGTACGTGAACAATAGGTGATATACATCAGTTTATTTACATTCAACATTAGAGATAAGTACGTGAACAATAGGTGATATACATCAGTTTATTTACATTCAACATTAGAGATAAGTACGTGAACAATAGGTGATATACATCAGTTTATTTACATTCAACATTAGAGATAAGTACGTGAACAATAGGTGATATACATCAGTTTATTTACATTCAACATTAGAGATAAGTACGTGAACAATAGGTGATATACATCAGTTTGTTAGTAATAACAGTTTGTTATCACGTACAAAGTAATGACCGAAAAGTACTGTTGCCAAGCATGAGTTTGCCGTGATGCGAATGAGTTTTTTTCATGCGAAATATCATAAATAAAAGACAGGCTTTTCGAAGATATACCGATTAATATTTCAATAGTCGTTCAGTTTAAAATTTAATTTCTTTTTAAGTGAATTTTTGCATACGTGGTTAATATCAAAACACTTTTTAACCCATTTATGCATAGCGTCTAGAAAAAAAGGCCTTGTCAAACAGCGTAGACCCAGATGAGACGCCGCATGATGCGGCGTCTCATCAGGGTGTGCGCTGTTTGCTTAAAGGAATTTCTGTAAAAAAAAAATCTTAAAATATAAATAAATATATTAGACATCCCTAACTTTGGAAATGAATTGTTCCAATTTAGAAGGATTGGAGAGTCCACTAGGCATAAATGGTAGGGCTGCAACGGGTACCCGAAATATCCGATGATATCGGATCCTACTTCAGATTCGCGGGTACGGATCCACCCCTTGAAATTTCGGTTCCGAATATTTATTTTTATAGTTGTATGTAACCTAGCGCTGTTTTAACGAGTATTTTTTTATATAGACTGGTTCCATTAAAAAGATAAAAGAAACGTATTATAGTCGATATTTATTGACGTGTGACAGTAAAATAGCAATCGGGACTCCTCGGACAATTCCGCCATAACGGCGATCGTCTCTCGGGTGTATTTGGTGGAAGGATATGTCTAACGCCTCTAGGCGGAAGATATTACACCGAAAATATAGTTCGGGTTACACACCAATAAATTTGCACTAAATCAACCGGTAATACAGATATATAAGGACCAATATCTTTAAGGAGTAATATAATAGAATATTCATTAATGTTAATGTTTAAAATTAGATATTATTGCATGCAAAATTTTCAAATTTTAATAAAATGTTAAGAAAGCCAATTAGTTGTTTATTGAAGTGAAAACAACAACATTATTCAAACTTAAAAGAATCAGTATTTCTTAAATTATATTCATTGCAAAATTGCTGATGTTCGGCTGCCGGCAACAATCTTTGAGATTTAATCAATATGTTTATGTTCTATACCATAAACAATCGTACAACACTGTACAATGGTACAGAGAAAACTCTTCCGTGTAATATAAGAAATAGTAAACTCCACGTTGGTCCCAATGGCATTATAGTGACCAGCCAGGCAGTCACAAACTGTATATGGACCATAGCCATAAGGCCCTCAGTGGGGCTATTATCAGTATTGAGACACCTGAAAGGTTTCATGGAATGGAATGAGTGGGGCTTGATTGAATTTCAAAAACGATTCTTTCTGTACATTTGATGATGGCAACCATACAGTACTTCTGGCAGATATTGTTTATATTTTATCCTAGGCATTTATCCAGATGTTGTTATCCCACCAGGCAACTATCTTTTCAAAGCCTTAAACAATCAAGTGCCATTAAAATTAGGGACAGTGTAACAATGTTCAGTTTGGTAATATTAATATATTAAGGCATAACTTTGCCCTTGGAAATGAACTCAATTCAGAATGGCCTCTCAAAAAAAGACATACTGTACTGGAAATGTTAAAACTGAGCAGTGGTGTTGTTAAAATTTATATTATTTATCTTTTAAGAAACTTTAAGATACATATCACAGGCATGCCCATGGTTTTGGGTCTTTACTCTTTAGATGAGAAACAAAAGCACTAAATATGGTCGACAGTGCAGGCAACAATTGTAAAAAGATATTTTCCATCCCTGACTGCCATTACTGACATGAAGTAATTTAACTGTAATATGTCTGGAAACAGTGTCAGTCACACTTTTCTAAATATTGATTGATTCATGCATATGTATATATATGTCATACAAGTACAGATCATACAATACAGTCAATTTAGAACATTTAGCAATTGGAAAACAATTATCACAGGTTTTGGATCACAATGCATTGATATATCACATTTTGAATATCACAGTCAAAGTTAATCATTTACATTCAGTTACAAGTAAATAGTCAGTGTATTTGGAAGAAATCTGAAATAACAAGTAGTTACAAGATGTTGAAATCAAGACATAATATATATACCACAGGATGTCCCATGAAAGGTTTGCAACTTATTTCCAATGGGGCCCTATAGATGGGTGGAAAATGTACAAAAATGGTGGCATTAATACGCATAAAAATATCGTTAATTTAAACTTGAGACTATAGTCTTGAGATCAAATAGTAATTAGCATATATTATTAAAGACTCTTTAATAAAGAGCATTAGTTACACAATGTTTACTACTATCTTGTCATCACATTTAAATGTACGTACAAATACTTTATTGATGACTTATTTGAACAACAGTAATATATATTCCGGTTATATATATATATATAACATATTCAGGCCTCAAAAAAAATGCTAGCTACGCCCCTGAAGAATCTTATTCTTCAGTTCACCTTTTTAATAATATTATTAACAATAGATGTAGCAGAAAGATCAGCTTCGAATATTGAACCAAGGTTTCCAACAGATGATTGAGAAACAATAGTGTGATCATTGCATTTTACATTAAAATAGTGAAGTTTAGATAATTTCCTTTTGGAACCAAACACTAAACATCCAGTTTTTCCAAGGCAGTTTGTTATCCACTAACCATTTAATACAATTTTCAAGTTCTTTACAAAAAACACTACCGATGATACTAGGATCTTTGTGAAAATAAAGGATGACACTTTCATCAGCATAAAGAATAAGTTTACATAAATACAATAATCAAAAATCACTAATATCCTATATCAGTGTTAAGGCATTATGAAATGGAAATGGGTGTGAAAAGTAACAAGAACCCTACACATTTACATCACAAAACATCTGATATCTACAATTACTGGATATAATATACATGTTGAAAGTTAATATAAAGAGGGCAATACAAAAGAATGTACAAAAGTAGTAATAAAGACAAAACAACCAATTTACAATGTTAAGATTTATGCAGTTGTTGGCAATAAGAGAACAATTACCATTCTTTACTTTGAATTTTGCAAGTGTAAATCAGAACACAAGAATTTGTTTCCCAGTCACTTTGAGCTATATAAGTGCCCAATGTTTACACTCAGTGAATTTGTAAAACCAACTTATATGTGCTAACTGTCTGTCCGAAAGCTTAAACATTTCCTATAACCTTTGCAATATTGAAGATAGCAACTTGATATTTGGCATACATGTGTATCTCATGGAGCTGCACATTTTGAGTACTGAAAGGTCAAGGTCATCCTTAAAGGTGAAATATAGGGCTTCAAAGCGGTGCAATAGGGGGCATTATGTTTCTGACAAACACATCTCTTGTTTTTACATGAAAAACCACAGACATTGTTGGAATTTGCCACATATTAGGCATTGTGTATACATTTTTTAACTCAATTTTCCACACAATGAAACAACTTTTTTAAAAGGCACCAACAAATGTTCCTCCATACCCTTTGCACGCTAAACAAAGAATCAGTTTTTAGCTCCACTGGCCAAATTTGTTCAAATTATGCCCCTGGGTCAAATTTGACCCTGCCCCGGGGGTCACAAAATTGAAAATTGCTTATTTAACGCCTATTTTGTGAAAACTTTCAAAATCTTCTCGTCCATAGCCATTGGGCCTAGGTCTATCAAATTTGGTATGTAGAGACATCTAATAGTCCTCTACCAAATTTGTTCAAATTATGCACCTGGGGTCAAATTTGACCCTGCCCCGGGGGTCACAAAATTGAAAATTGCTTCTTTAAGGCTTATTTTGTGAAAACTTTCAAAATCTCCTCGTTGATAACCATTGGGCCTAGGGCTATAAAATATGGTATGTAGAGACATCTAATAGTAGTCTACCAAATTTGTTCAAATTATGCCCCTGGGGTCAAATTTGACACTGCCCCGGGGGTCACAAAATTGAACATATGCTTATATATGGCCTTTTTTTGTGAAAACTTTAAAAACTTCTTGGCCATAACTGTATGGCATATGGCTACCAAATTTAGTATGAAGTGACATGTAATAGTTCTCTTCTTAGTTTGTTAAAATAATGCCCATGGTGTCAAATTTGAAACTGCCCCGGGGATCACAAAATTGAATATATGCTTATAAAGTGCTTATTTTGTGAAAACTTCAAATATATTCTTGTCCATAGCCATTGGACCTAGGGCTACCAAATTTGGTATGTAATGACATCTTATAGTCCTCTACCAAGTTTGTTCAGATTTGAAACTGCCCCAGGGGTCACAAAATTGAATATATGCTTATAAAGTGCTTATTTTGTAAAACTTCTAATATATATTCTTGTCCATAGCCATTGGACCTAGGGCTACCAAATTTGGTATGTAATGACATCTTATAGTCCTCTACCAAGTTTGTTCAGATTTGAAACTGCCCCGGAGGTCAAAAAATTGAATATATGCTTATAAAGTGCTTTTTTTGTGAAAACTTCAAATATATTCTTGTCCATAGCCATTGGACCTAGGGCTATCAAATTTGGTATGTAATGACATCTTATAGTCCTCTACCAAGTTTGTTCAAATTATGCCCCTGGGGTCAAGTTTGACCCTGCCCCGAGGGTCACAAAATTGAACATATGCTTATATAAGGCCTATTTTGTGAAAACTTTAAAAACTTCTTGGCCATAACTGTATGGCATATGGCTACCAAATTTAGTATGAAGTGACATGTAATAGTTCTCTTCTTAATTTGTTAAAATAATGCCCATGGGGTCAAATTTGAAACTGCCCCGGGGGTCACAAAATTGAATATATGCTTATAAAGTGCTTATTTTGTGAAAACTTCAAATATATTCTTGTCCATAGCCATTGGACCTAGGGCTACCAAATTTGGTATGTAATGACATCTTATAGTCTTCTACCAAGTTTGTTCAGATTTGAAACTGCCCCGGGGGTCACAAAATTGTATATATGCTTATAAAGTGCTTATTTTGTGAAAACTTCAAATATATTCTTGTCCATAGCCATTGGACCTAGGGCTACCAAATTTGGTATGTAATGACATCTTATAGTCCTCTACCAAGTTTGTTCAAATTATGCCCCTTGAGTCAAGTTTGACCCTGCGCCGAGGATCACAACATTGAACATATGCTTATATAAGGCCTATTTTGTGAAAACTTAAAAAACTTCTTGTCCATAACTGTATGGCATAGGGCTACCAAATTTTGGTATGTAGTAACATGTAATAGTTCTCTTCTTAGTTTGTGCAAATTATGACCCTGGGGTCAAATTTGAAACTGCCCCGGGAGTCACAAAATTAAATATATGCTTATAAAGGGCTAGTTTTTTGTGAAAACTTTAAAACCTTCTTGTCCATAACCATTGGGTCTAGGACTACCAACTTTGGTATGTAGTGACATCTTATAGTCCTCTACCAAGTTTGTTCAAATTATGCCCCTGGGGTCAAATTTGACCCAGCCCTGGGGGTCACAAAATTGAACATACGCTTATATGGAGCCTTTTTTGTGAAAACTTTAAAAACTTCTTGTCCATAAACATTCGGCCTAGGGCTACCAAATTTTGTAAGTAGTGACATCTTATAGTTCTCTACCAAATGTGTTCAAATTTTATCCCTGGGGTCAAATTTGACCCTGCCCCGGGGGGTAACAAAATTGAACATATGCTTATATAAGGCCTATTTTGTAAAAACTTCAAATATATTCTTTTCCATAACCATCCGGCCTAGGGCTATCAAATTTGGTATGTAGTGAAATCTAATAGTAACACTGTATTATGTGAATTGGGAATAAGATATCAATTTGGGAATAAATTGTGTTTTATCAAAAGTGCATAATATGCAGTTTTATCTGTTGTATTTATCTAGTTTTACAAATTATGATTAAAACATATACTTGCATATATAATAGCATCATTTAAATTGATTTTTCTTCAAAACTGGATTTTATATTAATTAAAAAAAAATCCTCATGAAATGAAACTGTGTCAATGCAGCGCATGGACACATTTTAAAAATACAATTTAAATGATAAAAATTCAATCACTGTCAATGAAAAAGTCATGGAAAATTTCTTATTAAGCTTAAATTATAGATAATATATTACAAAAATATATGTAGATCATGAAATGAAAAGTCTTGTTTGAGAAAATCACCTAAATGATGTCCATTCCCAGTTTGATGTCTTATTCCCAATTCACATAATACAGTGTTTAGTCCTCTACCAAATTTGTTCAAATTTTATCCCTTGGGTCAAATTTGACCCTGCCCGGGGGTCACAAAACTGAACATACGCTTATATGGGGCCTATTTTGTGAAAACTTTTAAAATCTTTTTGTTCATAACCATTGGGCCTTGGGCTACCAAATTTGGTATGTAGTGGCATCTAATAAACCTCTACCAAATTTGTTCAAATAATGCCTCTGGGGTGAACTTTGACCCTGCCCCTGGGGTCACAAAATTGAATAAACGCTTATGAAGCGCCTATTTTGTGAAATCTTTAAAAATCTTACGATGAAACCATATGTACTACAGCTTCCAAATTTGGTATGCGGTAACATCTTGTAGTCCTCTACCAAGGTTGTTCAAATTATGACCTTTGGGTCAAATTTGACCCTGACCCACGGGTCACAAAATTGAACATTATATACGCTTATATCTTGCTTATTTTGTGAAAACTGTTAACATATTCTTATCCTTAACTCTAGGACCAAGGGCTACCACATTTTGTAAGTAGTGAGGTATAGTAGTCCTCTACAAAGTTTGCTCAAATTATGCCCCTGGGGTTAAATTTTAACCAGCCCAGGGGGTCACAAAATTGTTCATGTGCTTAAATAGGGCCTATATTTAAGTATTTGCACATGTTAAGAAATATTTGTTTTAGCCTTTTTTTAGCAGTGGAGCGATACAGGGCCATCGTGGCCCTCTTGTTTATAAGAATATGTCAAAATGGGCAAAAGTCAGGGACAATACTGTCTAAATGCCCTTTTAACAACTCTGTTGACATGCGGCTGTAGTATATTTTCTCTGTAAATTTACAGCGAAACACATAATGTCATCATCATAAATGTATTGCTTACATGTATATAAATATGTTACGAGGTCTTACCCAGTATTTATACAAATTAACCTGGATATTTATGAAAAACACCATCTCCTTGTAAAGTGTAAAGAGAGAAGGCATTTGTTCACCAGTAACATTATGTTCATGACAGGTAAATAAAAAGCAGAGAAACATGAAAAATTCAGTTCCCAATTCATAGAGTTTTTTTAAAGTTCAACTTTGCTTAAGTAATAATGCATCAATGTTGATTCTAAAGAAAAAGAGTAATCATTTATGCCTTAACTGTTCTGCTGTCCAAAAGCAAGGACGACATACACAACTTGACAAGCTTTACAACATTTATAGTTTTAGTTACTTAACAATCTAAAATAAATGTCCATTCTAAGTTTGCTGTCGTATTCTTCCCTTAAATCATACATGTTTCTTGCATAATTGAATGTTCATGTCCATGGATCACAATGTATATAGAAACAAACATTATTTTGAATTATCTTTCACAGTTATATATTTAATATTAGGTTAATTTTGGGATACACTAAAGCAAATATTAACATTTGTCTCAAAATGGATCATCCTCTGAAGCCCCCGATGGGATTTAAACCCATACCTCTTTCCTCTGGAGAGGAAAGTATTCTATCTTAAAATACAAGGGCATGTAAGAGGAAAACTAGCAATTTCAAAGGGACGTTTTCACAGATTAGACATGTATTGAAGTTTGTTATTAAATACTTTAAATTGATAAGTCACAAAATCTAACTATAACATAAGAACTCCCCAAATTTTTTTTTCATTATAGACTCTATGCTATTTTGATAAATGCAAACATTGGATCTAAAAAGCTGCAATAAAAAAGACAAGAATAAAATTGAATAAAAATATAGAAGTAACCCTCAAACGGGCTTGAACCATAGCGCATTGACCCCATGGAGTAAAAGTCTACCGTTTAGACCACTCGGCCATCCATACTCATACAATGAGTGATGTGTTTCATACTTTATCATGTTTATGTAAGCAATCCTCGTATCTCACAAAAATTCAAAATACAACGAAAACAGTCGATTTAATTTTAAATTTACTCGATGTCAATACTATAAGTACTCCTATCAGTATGTCAGTAATGGCATCTTTAAATTTTAACAAGTTTTTAAGTACGTTTTGGGAATTCACAGATCTACATTAAATTATAAAATGTTATCTTGAAAAAGACGAGCTAAAAGACACATTTTAACTTTTCCTCTTTACGAGAAGGCCGCCATCTTGTTTTCTAAAGTAGTTCCAAATCCAATATGCCGGCCGCCTACGTACATCAGAGAGACGGTGTGGTGTAGCCCACTGTCCGATGCGTTCAGATTGAGTAAAATAGCAGATCATTCGAGATCCTTCGGCTTTTATTGTATAAGAGTGTCATTTGCGACAAAGCAAAACTAATTCGAAATCATGGAGGATTTACACATTACAAATGCAATTCATATCGGCAATAAGTAAGTTTTCAATCCTTATTGTCTTTCTGAGCTGTATTCAAAACAACGGTAGTGGATCCAGTGTGTCTGGAATGTTATTCAGGAAAATTTTGCATAATTTCGCGACCTGTCCAATTGAGTTCCTGCATCATGTAAATTGTAATGTCTTGAAAGCATCATCTACTAAGTTTAAATGCTATCTTGTGATGCAAGGAACCTCAGTGCCCAGTGAGAGAATCTTCTGCACAGCAAGAGATCTCGCCAGTGCTCATAGGGCTTGCCTGGACCTAGTTGCAATAATTCAACTCTCAGCTTAGGCTGAGAGTTGCAATGCGCTCTCTCTTGTCCATGGGTGCAAAATGTTATCAACAATTCAAAGGTTAATGAACACTGAAACTGCAAGAGCTTATTAAAATTTACCTATCTAAACCACAAACTCATCCAAATGGTACCATTAAAGCAAGAAATTATTGATTTGTATTGACTAAGGTTTTGTTTTATACGTTGTATCCGCCATATTAGAAAATTGACCCAATATAGGTCAGGTCCCATTACACCAATATTTTGTTTGTCGCGTTATGGGTTGGAGCCAAAAAGTCGATAACGATGTGGTATTCGATACAGAATACACTGTTTCAAATTTAAACATAACAATGTCAGCGAGAAAAGTGTGCTGAAACATCGTCGTGTTTTTATCGGATGCATGCAAAGGATAACATCCGTAGGTTTCCATTCAGGTAATTTTAACATGGTTATGAAGTTTATTCATTATTTTTCCTCAATTTGTCTCGAACGATGTCTGTGACTCTGTTTAGTGAAGCGCACGGATTCCGTGCGCTGAACTGCACCCATGTGTATGAAGGAGTGCATATGGACTCCCAGAGCCGCCATAGCAAAAATTATCAAAGGTTCTGGGAGTCCGTCTATATGGACTAGCCTGGACCCGGACAATGTTGAAATGCTAATTTTTGTGAAAACAAACATCAAACTGTATGAACAGTGAAAAGCATATGTATACAAACAAACTATTAAGTGAATAATTGTTATCCCCACGCTTTTTGAAAAAAAGGTGGGGATATTGTGGTTATCTCCGCCGTCCGTCCGTCTGTCTGTCTGTCTGTCTGTCTGTCCGTCCGTCCTGGCCACTATCTCCTCCTACACTAAAAGCACTAGAACCTTGAAACTTACACACATGGTAGCTATGAGCATATGTGCGACCCTGCACTATTTGGAATTTTGATCTGACCCCTGGGTCAAAAGTTATAGCGGTTGGGGTGGGGCCGCGTCAGAAATTATCACTCATTTTTTTAGGTTATTTTACATTTACTTCTTTATTTCTACACCGATTCACTTTAAATTGATACTGGACCTCTCTTATGACAATACGGTCAATCTCAACCATGCATGGCCCCATTCCCAACCCTGGGGCGCCCCGCCCACATAGGCCACACCCACCAAAAATGTCCATTTACTATAATTTTTTCATTTCTACACGGATTCACTTCAAATTGATACTGAACTTTGTTATGACATTAGGGTCAATCTCAACTATGCATGGCCCCAATCCCAACCCTGGGGCGCCCGCCCACATAGGCCACACCCACCAAAAAAATCCATTTACTATAATTTTTTCATTTCTACACGGATTCACTTCAAATTGATACTGAACTTCTCTTATGACATTAGGGTCAATCTCAACTATGCATGGCCCCATAACCAACCCTGGGGCCCCGCCCACATAGACCACACCCACCCAAAATTGCCTTTACTATAATTTCTTCATTTCTACACCGATTCACTTCAAATTGATATTGAACTTCTCTTATGACAATACAGTCAATCTCAACTGTGCATGGCCCCATTATCAACCCTGGGGCGCCCCGCCCACATAGACCACACCCACCCAAAATTGCCTTTTACTATAATTTCTTCATTTCTACACCGATTCACTTTAAATTGATACTGAACCTCTCTTATGACAATACGGTCAATCTCAACTATGCATGGCCCCATTACCAACCCTGGGGCCCCGCCCACATAGACCACACCCGCCCAAAATTGCCTTTTACTATAATTTCTTCATTTCTACACCGATTCACTTCAAATTGATACTGAACTTCTCTTATGACAATACGGTCAATCTCAACTATGCATGGCACAATTACCAAACCTGGGGCGCCCTGCCCACATATGTCACACCCACCCAAAATTGCCTTTTACTATAACTTCTTCATTTCTACACCAATGCACTTCTAATTGATGATGAACTTCTCTTATGACAATACGGTCAATCTCAGCTATGCATGGCCCCATTACCAACCCTGGGGCACACCTAGGTCAAACATTCGGCGTGGGGATACGCGTCGGCATCTGCCGCGCCATTTCTAGTTAAGGTTTCGTTTTATTTTGACATTGCTACAATGTTAAACGAGAACTTTGTTATGTATTTTTTGTTAATAAATGTTTAATGTTTTTTAGTCAAATTATACTTCTAAAACCATTGATTTCTTTAATTTAGACAGAAACTTCTAATTTCCTCTTATATGAGGGATCCGAATCCGAAAAACTGTAAGAAACCATATTTGGATTCGGATTCAGATTCGAACAAATTTTTTGGATTCGTTGCAGCCCTAATAAATGGGTTAAAAAACTCTGCGAAACTATATTTGGATGAGCGTATATGTACTTTTACTGACTATATGTGTTGAAATATTCGTGCACGCTGTAACTAACACGTGTCTCTGAGAATAAAGCTGGCGATTGTAACGCTAAAAACAAAGCGCGATTGTATTAAAATGCACGCATTTGTTAGCGTCCTGAATACCATAAGCCACAAACAATTCATGAAAAGGGGAATTTATTAAACCTTGTCACGCCACTCTCTGTTCTGTCCAAAATGAAATATTGGTCGTTTAAAAATATGTTAACACGGGATAAAGTGGATGGTTGATTACCTTTTGTCACGGTAGCGATCATTTAAAGTCCCTTTCTATGCGAGAAGTTACTGTGTCCTAGATGAATAAATCCAACTAGGCCGTATCCACATCTCTCATGTGTATGAATAGATTCTGCATAGCATTGTGTACTAATTTGTTCACAACCTTGTAAGGGTAAAAGTAAAAAAGAAATTTACGCTTTAATAACTTATGCCAAAGACAATGCGGAATAGTGTACAAAAAGTGTGTAATATGCGGATTTCAGAAAGTAACCAAACATTTCAGTTCTTAACCCATTTATGCCTAGCGTCTAGAAAAAAGGCGTTGGCAAACAGCGTAGACCAAGATGAGACGCCGCATGATGCGGCGTCTTATCAGGGTCTGCGCAGTTTGCTTAAAGGAATTTCTGTAAGAAATATTCTAAATATAGAAATAAATATACTAGACATCCCTAATTTTGGAAATAAATTGATCCAATTTAGAAGGATGGGAGAGTCCACTAGGCATAAATGGGTTAAAAGCATTGTAAAGCGCTATCTGAAACGAAGTCGTTTTGATTTGTCTTTTTCAAG